>NC_092088.1:104774849-104802349 GCF_045679555.1 Salvelinus alpinus
TAGCCGTGCTTCTGACCAACCTGTCTGAACACATGCCCCACGACACGCGCCTGCAGACCTTCCTGGAGCTGGCTGAGAGTGTGCTGAACTACTTCCAGCCGTACCTGGGCCGCATCGAGATTATGGGTAGTGCCAAGCGTATCGAGAGGGTCTACTTCGAGATCAGCGAGTCCAGTCGTACGCAGTGGGAGAAACCCCAGGTCAAAGAGTCCAAACGCCAGTTCATCTTCGACGTGGTCAACGAGGGCGGGGAGAAGGAGAAGATGGAGCTGTTCGTTAACTTCTGCGAGGACACCATCTTTGAGATGCAGCTGGCCGCCCAGATGTCCGACGTCGGGGAACGGTCGGCCGTGAAGGAGGAGAGCGAGAAAGAGAAACCGGAAGAGGAGAGCCCTGAGATGGGCTTCTTCTCTGTGACCACGGTCCGGACCGCCCTGATGGCGCTACGCTACAACGTCATGTTCCTGATGAATGTAAATATATCTCATTTGACAATATCAAAAGTATATCTACAGCCAGTACAGCCAGTTTAACCTGTCTCGCCCCCCCGTTCCGCTAGCGGAACTCCTCCCACATTCCACTGAAAAGGCAGAGCGCGAAATTCAAAAAATATTTTTTTAGAAATATTTAACTTTCACACATTAACAAGTCCAATACAGCAAATGAAAGATACACATCTTGTGAATCCAGCCAACATGTCCGATTTTTTTAATGTTTTACAGGGAAAACACAATATATATTTATGTTAGCTCACCAACAAATAGAAAAAAGCACAGACATTTTTCACAGCACAGGTAGCATGCACAAAATCAACCAAACTAACCTAGAACAAACCAAAGAAACCAAGAAACAACTTAATCAGATGACAGTCTTATAACATGTTATACAATAAATCTATGTTTTGTTCGAAAAATGTGCATATTTCAGGTATAAATCATAGTTTACATTGCGGCTACAATCAGAAATTGCACCGAAAGCAGCCAGAATTATTACAGACACCAACGTGACATACCGAAATACTCATCATAAAACATTTCTGAAAAATACATGGTGTATAGCAAATTAAAGACAAAGATCTTGTGAATACAGCCAATATTTCAGATTTTCTAAGTGTTTTACAGCGAAAACACAATATAGTATTATATTAGCTTACTACAATAGCCTACCACATTCATTCATCAAGGCACGTTAGCGATAGCAATAGGCACGTTAGCGTTAGCGAATAAACCAGCAAAAGATATTACATTTCACTAACCTTCATAAACCTTCCTCAGATGACAGTCCTGTAACATCAGGTTATACATACACTTATGTTTTGTTCGAAAATGTGCATATTTAGAGCTGAAATCCGTGGTTATACAACGTAGCATAACGTAGCATAACGTGCTAATGTAGCATCTTTTTCCCAGAATGTGCAGATATTTCTATTAGACTCTCACCTATTCTGACCAAATAGCTATTCATAAACATTACAAAAAAACACATGTTGTATAGGAAACGATAGATCCATTAGTTCTTAATGCAATCGCAGTGTTAGAATTCTAAAAATATCTTCATTACGACATAAGACTTAGTTATGGTAAGGGAATAACCAAAACCTGAGCGCAAAGCTACTTGTACACAGTTCGACAGATATATGAAATAGCATCACAAAATGGTTCCTACTTTTGCTGATCTTCTATCAGAATGTTGTACAAGGGGTCCTTTGTCCAGAACCGTCGTTGTTTTGGATTCAGAACGTTCTTTTTCCCTCTTGAATTAGCAAGCACACTGGCCATGCAGCGCTAAGCTCTCCAACGTCAACAAAGTCGAACAACGCAACACGCCGAACGTCCCGAATAAAGTTCAATAATCTAATGAAACTATATTGAAAAAACATACTTTAGGATGATATTGTAACATGTATCAAATAAATTCAAAGCCGGAGCTCATATTCGCCCATAACGACATGTTTCCAGTAGGCAATAACAGGTCCCCCCACGCGCCTTGCAGAAAACAGAAAATGGGTGACACGTTGTTCCAAGAGGGCTCATTCAACGTCAGACAGAGATAATCAACTCCTTTTTCCTCTCACTTCCTCTTGACATCCAGGGGAAGGTGTATGACGTGCACGTATAGTCATACGTATCATGCCCATTTATAGGCAGCGACTTGAACACAGCATCGATTTCAGACTTTCCACTTCCTGGTCACAAAGTGTGCTGCCAAATGAGTTGTGTTTGACCCACAGACAAAATTCAAACGGTTTTAGAAACTAGAGAGTGTTTTCTATCCAATAGTAATAATAATATGCATATTGTACGAGCAAGAATTGAGTACGAGGCCGTTTAAATTGGGAACGATTTTCCCCAAAAGTGAAAACAGCACCCCCTATCCTTTAAAGGTTACCAAGGACTTCTTTCCTCTACAGGTTCTGTCCATGAAGAGCCTGAAGAAGCAGATGAAGAGAATGAAGAAGATGACAGTGAAGGACATGGTGATGACGCTGGTCTCCTTCTATTGGTCCGTCATCATGGGCCTGTTCCACTTCACCTTCAACGTCTCCAGAGGGTTCTGCAGAATCATGTACAACACCTTCCTAGGAGGCAGTCTGGTGGAGGGAGCCAAGACGATGAAGGTGAGAACCGCTTTTAGTGACTGTCTCAGTAAGGCCATTCTACTGCCAATGTTTGTCTATGGAGATCGCATGGCTGTTTAGTTGATTGTATACACTTGTCAGCAACGGGTGTGGCTGAAATAGCCGAATCCACTAATTTGAAGTGTCCAGATACTTTTGTCTATATAGTGTATGTGATGTAGTGCGCAATTTTCAGGGACCACTTTTGGCTCGTGGGCACTGCTTTCAGAACTACTGTAAAATTACTGCTATTGCTATCTGCTCTTCTCTGCTCTCCTCTTCTTCTCTCCTCTCCTCTCATCTCGTTTCTTCTCTTCACGTTTCTTCTCTTAAGGTGTCTGACCTGTTGGCCAACATGCCTGACCCGACCCAGGATGAGGTTCGAGAGGAGGGGGAGAAGGCGCTCTCAGCTAGACCCTCGGCTGAGGAGGAGCTGGCGGATCTGGCCCTGCCCGTGGACGGGACTGAAGTCCTCTCAGACATCTTTGGATTAGATCTGAGGAGAGGAGAAGGAGGACAGTATAAGATAACTGCTCACAACCCCAACGCCAGTCTGACTGATCTGCTAAACTCTCCAGTCCCCTCCTCTCCTGTCCGCGCTACCTCACCGTCCCCGGAACTGAGAAGACGGCACCAGGTAATGTCATTTTACCCCCTCTCTCTCTCTCTCTCTCTCTGTCTCGCTCTCTCTCTCTGTCTCTCTCTCTCTCTGTCTCTGTCTCTGTCTCTGTCTCTGTCTCTGTCTCTGTCTCTCTCTCTCTCTGTCTCTCTCTCTCTCTCTCTCTCTCTCTCTCTCTCTCTCTCTCTCTCTCTCCCTCTCTCTCTCTCTCTCTCTCTCTCTCTCTCTCTCTCTCTCTCTGTCTCTCTCTGTCTCTCTCTGTCTCCCTCTCTCTCCCTCTCCCTCCTCCCTGGACCATTGCTTTCCCAGCAGGAAGAGACATTAGTGTCTCCACAGTGTCAGCCTGCCTGGACTCCCATCACTCTAACACATTATCTACACATTACCACGATTGAGTGTTTGTGCTCTGTGTTGATAAGGCTGCTCTGCCCCTTGATGTTGTTCTGTGATGTGGTGCGTTTCTGCCGTTTTAGGCTAAGAGCCCTTCAGAGGAAGGGACTGAGGAAACCAAGGAGGCCAAGTCAGAGCCGGAGAAAGCAGAGTATGTACCACTTCCCCTTTCCTCTGTTACTTCTGTTGTGTTCACCTGAAATACAATGAAACTAAGTTGATCATGGAAGAGCAGTATTATTACAATGTAAAAGAATGTACCATCAAACAGCTGTAAACACTGTGCTCCTTCTGCTGTGTCTGTTAACTGACTGTCCCTGCCTTCCAGGGGACTGGATGGAGAGAAGCAGGAGGAGGAGGAGAGGAGGAAGGAGGAGGAGAGGAGGAAGGAGGAGAGGAGACAGGAGGAGAAGAAGAGGAAGGAGGAGAAGCCAAAAGCTAAAGTGAGACAGCAGCACACCTCCAAGTCTGATGAGCATGACATGCAGGAGTCTGCCTTCTGGAAGAAAATCATCGCCTATCAGAGGAAGCTGCTGGTACGACACACACACACACACACGCACTTACACACACACACACACACGCACACACACACACAGTCTTCTACAACTAACCTTGTTGGGACACACAATTTTCCCTAAACCTAACCCGTACCCAAACCTTAACCCGTAAACCTAACCTTTAAAATGAATCCTAGCTCATATCAAATCAAATTGTATTTGTTACATGCGCTGAATACAACAGGTGTAGAGCTTACAGTGAAACGCTTACTGACAAGCACTTAACCAACAATGCAGTTTTAATAAAATACCTAAAAAAAGTAAGAGATAAGAATAACAAATAGTTAAAGAGCCGCAGAGGGCTATATATATTGGGTATTACGGTACAGCGTTAATGTGGAGGCTATATACAGGGTATTACGGTACAGAGTCAATGTGGAGGCTATATACAGAGGGTACCAGTACAGAGTCAATGTGGAGGCTATATACAGGGGGTACCGGTACAGAGTCAATGTGGAGGCTATATACAGGGGGTACCGGTACATTGTCAATGTGGAGGCTATATACAGGGTATTACGGTACAGAGTCAATGTGGAGGCTATATACAGGGGGTACCAGTACAGAGTCAATGTGGAGGCTATATACAGGGTATTACGGTACAGAGTCAATGTGGAGGCTATATACAGGGGGTACCAGTACAGAGTCAATGTGGAGGCTATATACAGGGTATTACGGTACAGAGTCAATGTGGAGGCTATATACAGGGGGTACCGGTACAGAGTCAATGTGGAGGCTATATACAGGGTATTACGGTACAGAGTCAATGTGGAGGCTATATACAGGTGGTACCGGTACAGAGTCAATGTGGAGACTATATACAGGGGGGTACCAGTACAGAGTCAATGTGGAGGCTATATACAGGGTATTACGGTACAGAGTCAATGTGGAGGCTATATACAGGGGGGTACCAGTACAGAGTCAATGTGGAGGCTATATACAGGGTATTACGGTACAGAGTCAATGTGTAGGCTATATACAGGGGGTACCGGTACAGAGTCAATGGGGAGGCTATATACAGGGGGGTACCGGTACAGAGTCAGAGAGAACAGTCTATAACTAGGGTAGCTGGAGTCTTTGACAATTGTTAGGGCCTTCCTCTGTCACCGCCTGGTATAGAGGTCCTGGATGGCAGGAAGCTTGGGCCCAGTGATGCACTGGGCTTTACGCACTGCCCTCTCATAACTCTAACCTTTACCCGAGAAATAGCATTTGACCTTGTGGGGACCAACAAAATGACCCCAGTTGGTCAAATTTTTGTTTGACTTCTGGTCCCAACGAGTATAGTCAAACATACACACACACACACACACACACACACACACACACACACACACACACACACACACACACACACACACACACACACACACACACACACACCACACACACACACACACACACACCACACACACACACACACACACACACACACACACACACACACACACACACACACACACACACACACACACACACACACACACACACACACACACACACACACACACACACACACACACACACACACACACACACACACACACACACACACACACACACACACACACACACACACACACACACACACACACACACACACACACACACACACACACACACACACACACACACAGAGACAGACACACACAGAGACAGAGACAGACACAGACACAGAGACAGACACACGTAGCTGCTGTGAAGAGACTTTCTGGCAATCAGCTAACAACACAATATGAAGAAGACTGAGCTAATGTATATTAAATCAATCCTCACCCCCTCTATCAGCCACCCCTTTCTATCAGCCACCCCACCCCCTCTATCAGCCACCCAACCCCCTCTATCAGCCACCCAACCCCCTCTATCAGCCACCTCACCCCCTCTATCAGCCACCCCACCCTCTCTATCAGCCACCTCACCCCCTCTATCAGCCATCCCACCCTCTCTATCAGCCACCCAACCCCCTCTATCAGCCACCTCACCCCCTCTATCAGCCACCCCACCCTCTCTATCAGCCACCTCACCCCCTCTATCAGCCACCCCACCCCCTCTATCAGCCACCCCACCCCCTCTATCAGCCGCCCCACCCCCTCTATCAGCCGCCCCACCCTCTCTATCAGCCACACCACCCTCTCTATCAGCCACCCCACCCCTCTATCAGCCACCCCACCCCCTCTATCAGCCACCCCACCCATCTATCAGCCACCCCACCCCTCTATCAGCCACCCCACCCCCTCTATCAGCCACCTCACCCCCTCTATCAGCCACCCCACCCTCTCTATCAGCCACCTCACCCCCTCTATCAGCCACCTCACCCCCTCTATCAGCCACCCCACCCTCTCTATCAGCCACCTCACCCCTCTATCAGCCACCCCACCCCCTCTATAAGCCACCCCACCCCCTCTATCAGCCACCCCACCCACTCTATCAGCCACCCCACCCCCTCTATCAGCCACCCCACCCACTCTATCAGCCACCCCACCCCCTCTATCAGCCACCCCACCCATCAGCCACCCCACCCTCTCTATCAGCCACCCCACCTCTCTATCAGCCACCCCACCCCTCTATCAGCCACCCCACCCCTCTATCAGCCACCCCACCCCCTCTATCAGCCACACCACCCCTCTATCAGCCACACCACCCTCTCTATCAGCCGCCCCACCCCCTCTATCAGCAACATTACCCCCTCTATCAGCCACCTCACCCCCTCTATCAGCCACCCAACCCCCTCTATCAGCCACGCCACCCCCTCTATCAGCCACCCCACCACCTCTATCCTCATCAATGTGTTTGTGATTGACTTTTTTTCTAGAACTATTTTGCTCGGAACTTCTACAACATGAGAATGCTGGCGTTGTTTGTGGCCTTCGCCATCAACTTCATCCTCCTCTTCTACAAGGTAATCACAACCTGTAGGAAGTACCTGGACGTTTTACCCCTCCGTGGATTCCTCTGGTGATGCTGCTGTTGAAGGGTTACTGGGTGGGGAGAACATCGGAGGGATAGAACTCTCCAACAATATATATTTTACTGATACATTTTCTATGGATTATATACATGAGGATCCAGCTACTTACTCACTGTTTTTAAAGAATAGTCGTTTTAGAGTGAGCCCATGGTTCATTGTTCCCCCCTCACCCTCCTCCAGGTGTCCTCCTCCTCAGCGGTGATGCCTGAAAGCAGAAGGCCCCGGACAGGCAGCAGTGTGCGGTGGGACCCCGTGACGGAGGGTAGTGACCCCCAGGAGCCTCAAACCCCCCAGCAGGAACCTGTGTTTGTCCACTTTGTGCTGGAGGAGAGCACCGGATACATGGAGCCCACCCTGCGTATCCTGGCCATCCTACACACTGTCATCTCCTTCTGCTGCATCATAGGTTACTACTGCCTTAAGGTAGGATACTGCTGTTACTACTGCCTTAATAAGGTAGGATACTGCTGTTACTACTGCCTTAGGGTAGGATACTGCTGTTACTACTGCCTCAAGGTAGGATACTGCTGTTACTACTGCCTTAAGGTAGGATACTGCTGTTACTACTGCCTTAAGGTAGGATACTGCTGTTACTACTGCCTTAAGGTAGGATACTGCTGTTACTACTGCCTCAAGGTAGGATGCTGCTGTTACTACTGCCTTAGGGTAGGATACTGCTGTTACTACTGCCTTAAGGTAGGCTACTGCTGTTACTACTGGCTCAAGGTAGGATACTGCTGTTACTACTGCCTTAAGGTAGGATACTGCTGTTACTACTGCCTTAGGGTAGGATACTGCTGTTACTACTGCCTTAGGGTAGGATACTGCTGTTACTACTGCCTTAAGGTAGGAAACTGCTGTTACTACTGCCTCAAGGTAGGATACTGCTGTTACTACTACCTTAAGGTAGGATACTGCTGTTACTACTGCCTTAAGGTAGGATACTGCTGTTACTACTTCCTCAAGGTAGAATACTGCTGTTACTACTTCCTCAAGGTAGGATGCTGCTGTTACTACTGCCTTAGGGTAGGATACTGCTGTTACTACTGCCTTTAGGTAGGATACTGCTGTTACTACTGCCTTAAGGTAGGATACTGCTGTTACTACTGCTTCAAGGTAGATTACTGCTGTTACTACTGCCTCAAGGTAGGATACTGCTGTTACTACTGCCTTTAAGGTAGGATACTGCTGTTACTACTGCCTCAAGGTAGGATCCTGCTGTTACTACTGCCTCACGGTAGGATACTGCTGTTACTACTGGCTTAAGGTAGGTTACTGCTGTCTCTCGGTAGGTTACTACTGTCTCTCGGTAGGTTACTACTGTCTCTCGGTAGATTACTGCTGTCTCTCGGTAGGTTACTACTGTCTCTCGGTAGGTCACTACTGTCTCTCGGTAGGTTACTACTGTCTCTCGGTAGGTTCCTACTGTCTCTTGGTAGGTTACTACTGTCTCTCGATAGGTTACTACTGTCTCTCGGTAGGTTACTACTGTCTCTCGGTAGGTTACTACTGTCTCTCGGTAGGTTACTACTGTCTCTCGGTAGGTTACTACTGTCTCTCGGTAGGTTACTACTGTCTCTCGGTAGGTTACTACTGTCTCTCGGTAGGTTACTACTGTCTCTCGGTAGGTTACTACTGTCTCTCGGTAGTTTACTACTGTCTCTCGGTAGGTTACAACTGTCTCTCGGTAGTTTACTACTGTCTCTCGGTAGGTTACAACTGTCTCTCGGTAGGTTACTACTGTCTCTCGGTAGTTTACTACAGTCTCTCGGTAGGTTACTACTGTCTCTCGGTAGGTCACTACTGTCTCTCGGTAGGTCACTACTGTCTCTCGGTAGGTTACTACTGTCTCTCGGTAGATTACTGCTGTCTCTCGGTAGATTACTGCTGTCTCTCGGTAGGTTACTACTGTCTCTCGGTAGGTTACTACTGCCTCTCGGTAGGTTACAACTTTCTCACGGTAGGTTACTACTGCCTCTCGTTAGGTTACCACTGCCTCTCGGTAGGTTACTACTGCCTCTCGGTATGTTACAACTGTCTCTCGGTAGGTTACCACTGCCTCTCGGTAGGTTACAACTGTCTCTCGGTAGGTTACCACTGCCTCTCGGTAGGTTACCACTGTCTCTCGGTAGGTTACTACTGTCTCTCGGTAGGTTACTACTGTCTCTCGGTAGGTTACTACTGTCTCTTGGTAGGTAGGTTACTACTGTCTCTCGGTAGGTTACTACTGTCTCTCGGTAGGTTACTACTGTCTCTCGGTAGGTTACTACTGTCTCTCGGTAGGTTACTACAGCCTCAAGGTTGGTTACTACTGTCTCTCGGTAGGTTACTACTGTCTCTCGGTAGGTTACTACTGTCTCTCGGTAGGTAGGTTACTACTGTCTCTTGGTAGGTAGGTTACTACTGTCTCTCGGTAGGTTACTACTGTCTCTCGGTAGGTTACTACTGTCTCTCGGTAGGTTACTACAGCCTCAAGGTTGGTTACTACTGTCTCTCGGTAGGTTACTACTGTCTCTCGGTAGGTTACTACTGTCTCTCGGTAGGTAGGTTACTACTGTCTCTTGGTAGGTTACTACTGTCTCTCGGTAGGTTACTACAACCTCAAGGTAGGTTACTACTGTCTCTCGGTAAGTTACTACTGTCTCTCGGTAGGTTACTACTGTCTCTCGGTAGGTTACTACTGTCTCTCTGTAGGTTACTACTGTCTCTCGGTAGGTTACTACTGTCTCTCGGTAGGTTACTACTGTCTCTTGGTAGGTAGGTTACTACTGTCTCTCGGTAGGTTACTACTGTCTCTCGGTAGGTCACTACTGTCTCTCGGTAGATTACTACTGTCTCTCGGTAGGTCACTACTGTCTCTCGGTAGATTACTACTGTCTCACGGTAGGTCACTACTGTCTCTCGGTAGGTTACTACTGCCTCTCGGTAGGTTACTACTGTCTCTCGGTAGGTTACTACTGTCTCTCGGTAGGTTACTACTGTCTCTCGGTAGGTTACTACTGTCTCACGGTAGGTTACTACTGCCTCTCGGTAGGTTACAACTGTCTCTCGGTAGGTTACTGCTGTCTCTCGGTAGGTTACTACTGCCTCTCGGTAGGTTACTACTGTCTCTCGGTAGGTTACTACTGTCTCTCGGTTGGTTACTACTGTTTCTCGGTAGGTTATTACTGTCTCTCGGTAGGTTACAACTGTCTCTCGGTAGGTTACTGCTGTCTCTCGGTAGGTTACTACTGTCTCTCGGTAGGTTACTACTGTCTCTCGGTAGGTTACTACTGCCTCTCGGTAGGTTACAACTGTCTCTCGGTAGGTTACTGCTGTCTCTCGGTAGGTTACTACTGCCTCTCGGTAGGTTACAACTGTCTCTCGGTAGGTTACTGCTGTCTCTCGGTAGGTTACTACTGCCTCTCGGTTGGTTACTACTGTTTCTCGGTAGGTTATTACTGTCTCTCGGTAGGTTATTACTGTCTCTCGGTAGGTTATTACTGTCTCTCGGTAGGTTACTACTGTCTCTCGGTAGGTCACTACTGTCTCTCGGTAGGTTACTACTGTCTCTCGGTAGGTTACAACTGTCTCTCGGTAGATTACTACTGTCTCTCGGTATGTTACAACTGTCTCTCGGTAGATTACTACTGTCTCTCGGTAGGTTACTACTGTCTCTCGGTAGGTTACTACAGCCTCAAGGTAGTGTTCTCCACCTCTCTGATCCTTCCTCCCTGCCTGTTTACCCACCAGGTCCCGTTGGTGATCTTCAAGCGTGAGAAGGAGGTGGCGAGGAAGCTGGAGTTTGACGGTCTCTACATCACAGAGCAGCCGTCGGAGGATGACATTAAAGGCCAGTGGGACCGACTAGTGATTAACACTGGGTAAGTCCACTGTTACCGCTTAGTTCATTATCACAGCCTCCCTAATGGCTCCAGATACCCTACCTAGTGCACTACTGTAGACCAGCTCTGACCAAAAGTAGTGCACTGTGTAGGGTATAGGGTGCCATTTGGGACCCAGTCAGCTATTACAGCAGACCTATTACAGCATGGTCCGGGTCCACAGAGGCCACAGGCTGGGCTAATTGTCCTCTAAATGTTTAAATGTCAAACCTAACGATCACGCTCGTCTCGCGGTGGTGGTGCTTTGACTCTGCAGCCCTACGGATCACATATTAATGATATAAAGGTCTCTGTAAATGAATGAATATGGCAAACCGTTTTCGTTAATCCATTCCATCGCTGGATTATGTACTCTGTATAGACTGAGCATGTGGATAATAGTTTTTGTTTTGGAGGATGTGGATTAGTAATGTAATGTACTTTGGTTTTGATTTTCAGATCGTTTCCAAACAACTACTGGGATAAGTTTGTGAAGAGGAAGGTAGGTCTGAATTCATATTCACTGATGTCTCTCAGTGATATACATTTAGCTCCACATCAGTAACCTGTTTAGAACCAGTTTAGAACCTATTTAGAAACTGTTTAGAACCAGTTTAGAACCTATTTAGAAACTGTTTAGAACCTATTTAGAACCAGTTTACAACATATTCAGAGCCAGTTTAGAACCTGTTAAGAACCAGTTTACAACATATTTAGAACCAGTTTACAACATATTTAGAACCTGTTTAGAACCAGTTTACAACATATTTAGAACCAGTTTACAACATATTTAGAACCTGTTTAGAACCAGTTTAAAACCAGTTTACAACATATTTAGAACCAGTTTACAACATATTTAGAACCTGTTTAGAACCAGTTTAAAACCAGTTTAGAACATATTTAGAACCAGTTTAGAACATTTAGAACATATTTAGAACCACATGTTTTAAACCACCAGTTTAAAACATATTTAGAACCAGTTTAGAACCAGTTTATAACCTGTTTATAACCTATTTAGAACCAGTTTAGAACCTGTTTACAACATATTTAGAACCAGTTTAGAACCAGTTTACAACCTATTTAGAACCAGTTTACAACATATTTAGAACCTATTTAGAACCAGTTTACAACATATTTAGAACCAGTTTAGAACCAGTTTACAACATATTTAGAACCCCTTTAGAACCAGTTTACAACATATTTAGAACCACTTTAGAACCAGTTTAGAACATATTTAGAACCAGTTTAGAACCAGTTTAGAACCTGTTTAGAACCAGTTTAGAACAGTAGAGTGAAGCTGTGTGGTTCCCCCTGCAGGTGATGGATAAGTATGGAGAGTTCTACGGCCATGACCGCATCAGTGAGCTGCTGGGTATGGACAAGGCTGCTCTGGACTTCAGTGACGCCCACGAGAAGAAGAAACCCAAGAAAGACAGCTCGTTAGCCGCAGTGTGAGTCTGGGGGTGGGGAGACAGAGCTGGGTAGGGGACTGGTGGTGATGGGGGAGAAATGACAGGGGAGGGGATGGAGAGTGAAGTGAGTCTGGGGGTGGGGAGACAGAGCTGGGTAGGGGGCTGGTGGTGATGGGGGAGAAATGACAGGGGAGGGGATGGAGAGTGAAGTGAGTCTGGGGGTGGGGGGACAGAGCTGGGTAGGGGACTGGTGGTGATGGGGGAGAAATGACAGGGGAGGGGATGGAGGGTGAAGTGAGTCTGGGGGTGGGGGGACAGAGCTGGGTAGGGGACTGGTGGTGATGGGGGAGAAATGACAGGGGAGGGGGAGGGGATGGAGGGTGAAGGGGTGGGGGGAGCATTTCGCTACACCCACAATAACATCTGTAAATAAGTGTATGTGACAACAACATTTGATTGAATTTGATTTGGATGTCCCTGACAGTGCCTGTTGGACCCTTCAAAGCCCACGCATTGAACTTAGATCATTAAAGCTCATAGATGGGGAATCTTACTCTAATTTAGAGAGAACGAAACATCTAGTTCCACCTTCTAAATGTGCATCTTTCTCTCTCCCTGTTGTTCATATGGACGAAGCTTCCTCTGAAGCCAATATAGTGAGAGGTGTTTTGAAAGCTAATGTTTTAAGTGTTTCAGTTGGAAGATGGTTGTAATGACCAATCACTGTACAGGATGGTGGCAGCAGGACCAATCACTGTACAGGATGGTGTCAGAAGGACGCCTAATCTATGACAAATACGCCCCAACATGAATCCTGTTGATGTTGTGTCCTCTCTCCTATCTCCTCTGTTCTGTTACAGATTAAACTCTGTTGATGTTGTGTCCTCTCTCGTCTCCCCTGTTCTGTTACAGATTAAACTCTGTTGATGTTGTGTCCTCTCTCCTGTCTCCTCTGTTCTGTTACAGATTAAACTCAGTTGATGTTGTGTCCTCTCTCCTGTCTCCTCTGTTCTGTTACAGATTAAACTCAGTTGATGTTGTGTCCTCTCTCCTGTCTCCTCTGTTCTATTACAGATTAAACTCAGTTGATGTTGTGTCCTCTCTCCTGTCTCCTCTGTTCTGTTACAGATTAAACTCTGTTGATGTTGTATCCTCTCTCCTGTCTCCCCCTGTTCTGTTACAGATTAAACTCTGTTGATGTTGTGTCCTCTCTCCTGTCTCCTCTGTTCTGTTACAGATTAAACTCTGTTGATGTTGTGTCCTCTCTCCTATCTCCCCTGTTCTGTTACAGATTAAACTCTGTTGATGTTGTGTCCTCTCTCCTGTCTCCCCCTGTTCTGTTACAGATTAAACTCTGTTGATGTTGTGTCCTCTCTCCTGTCTCCTCTGTTCTGTTACAGATTAAACTCTGTTGATGTTGTGTCCTCTCTCCTATCTCCCCTGTTCTGTTACAGATTAAACTCTGTTGATGTTGTGTCCTCTCTCCTATCTCCCCTGTTCTGTTACAGATTAAACTCTGTTGATGTTGTGTCCTCTCTCCTGTCTCCTCTGTTCTGTTACAGATTAAACTCTGTTGATGTTGTGTCCTCTCTCCTATCTCCCCTGTTCTGTTACAGATTAAACTCTGTTGATGTTGTGTCCTCTCTCCTATCTCCCCTGTTCTGTTACAGATTAAACTCTGTTGATGTTGTGTCCTCTCTCCTGTCTCCCCCTGTTCTGTTACAGATTAAACTCTGTTGATGTTGTGTCCTCTCTCCTGTCTCCTCTGTTCTGTTACAGATTAAACTCTGTTGATGTTGTGTCCTCTCCTGTCTCCTCTGTTCTATTACAGATTAAACTCTGTTGATGTTGTGTCCTCTCTCCTGTCTCCTCTGTTCTGTTACAGATTAAACTCTGTTGATGTTGTGTCCTCTCTCCTGTCTCCTCTGTTCTGTTACAGATTAAACTCAGTTGATGTTGTGTCCTCTCTCCTGTCTCCT
This sequence comes from Salvelinus alpinus, assembly GCF_045679555.1. Classification (NCBI taxonomy): domain Eukaryota; kingdom Metazoa; phylum Chordata; class Actinopteri; order Salmoniformes; family Salmonidae; genus Salvelinus; species Salvelinus alpinus. The sequence goes on from NC_092088.1 coordinate 104,789,255, forward strand.
CTGTTCTATTACAGATTAAACTCTGTTGATGTTGTATCCTCTCTCCTGTCTCCTCTGTTCTATTACAGATTAAACTCTGTTGATGTTGTGTCCTCTCTCCTGTCTCCTCTGTTCTGTTACAGATTAAACTCAGTTGATGTTGTGTCCTCTCTCCTATCTCCCCTGTTCTGTTACAGATTAAACTCTGTTGATGTTGTGTCCTCTCTCCTGTCTCCTCTGTTCTGTTACAGATTAAACTCTGTTGATGTTGTGTCCTCTCTCCTGTCTCCTCTGTTCTGTTACAGATTAAACTCTGTTGATGTTGTGTCCTCTCTCCTATCTCCCCTGTTCTGTTACAGATTAAACTCTGTTGATGTGAAGTACCAGATCTGGAAACTAGGAGTCGTCTTCACAGACAATGTAAATAAAGACTTATTGCATCATGCTAAGTAACTTCAACTGCATATTTAATATACAATAATACATTTTATACATTTACCAGACACTATTTCTAACTCTTCTTCTTCGTCTTCTTCGTCTCCTTCTTCTTCTACCTGACCCCTGCAGTCGTTCCTGTACCTGGCTTGGTATATGACCATGTCCATCCTGGGTCACTATAACAACTTCTTCTTTGCTGCTCATCTCCTGGACATCGCCATGGGCTTCAAGACCCTCCGCACCATCCTGTCTTCTGTCACGCACAACGGCAAACAGGTACTGTGTCTGCTCTTGACTGTATCACTATGTCGGTACTTAGTATTCTACAAACCACTGTCTAAAGATAAAATATGTAACTGTTGATACATACAGTGTCTAAAGATACAATATGTTACTGTAGATACATTCACAATATGTTACTGTAGGTACATTCACAATATATTACTGTAGATACAATATATTACTGTAGGTACCTACAGTGTCTAAAGATACAATATATTACTGTAGATACATACAGTGTTTAAAGATACAATATATTACTGTAGATACATACAGTGTCTAAAGATACAATATATTACTGTAGATACATACAGTGTTTAAAGATAGAATATGTTACTGTAGGTACCTACAGTGTCTAAAGATGCAATATATTACTGTAGATACATACAGTGTTTAAAGATACAATATGTTACTGTAGATACATACAGTGTCTAAAGATGTAATATATGGGGTGGCAGGGTAGCCTAGTGGTTAGAGCGTTGGACTAGTAACCGAAAGGTTGCAAGTTCAATTCCCCGAGCTGACAAGGTACAAATATGTCGTTCTGCCCCTGAACAGGCAGTTAACCCAGTTCCTAGGCTGTCATTGTAAATAAGAATTTGTTCTTCACTGACTTGCCTAGTTATATAAAGGTTAAAAAAATACAATAAAAATACAATGTTACTGTAGATACATACAGTGTTTAAAGATACTGTAGGTACATTCACAATATATTACTGTAGGTACATAGTGTTTAAAGATACAATATGTTACTGTAGGTACATTCACAATATATTACTGTAGGTACATAGTGTTTAAAGATACAATATGTTACTGTAGGTACATTCACAATATATTACTGTAGGTACATAGTGTTTAAAGATACAATATGTTACTGTAGGTACATTCACAATATATTACTGTAGATACATAGTGTTTAAAGATACAATATGTTACTGTAGGTACATAGTGTTTAAAGATACAATATATTACTGTAGATACATAGTGTTTAAAGATACAATATATTACTGTAGGTACATAGTGTTTAAAGATACAATATATTACTGTAGATACATAGTGTTTAAAGATACAATATATTACTGTAGGTACATAGTGTTTAAAGATACAATATATTACTGTAGATACATAGTGTTTAAAGATACAATATATTACTGTAGATACATAGTGTTTAAAGATACAATATGTTACTGTAGGTACATAGTGTTTAAAGATACAATATATTACTGTAGATACATAGTGTTTAAAGATACAATATATTACTGTAGGAACATAGTGTTTAAAGATACAATATATTACTGTAGGAACATAGTGTTTAAAGATACAATATATTACTGTAGATACATACAGTGTTTAAAGATACAATATATTACTGTAGATACATAGTGTTTAAAGATACAATATATTACTGTAGATACATAGTGTTTAAAGATACAATATATTACTGTAGGTACATAGTGTTTATAGATACAATATATTACTGTAGATACATAGTGTTTAAAGATACAATATGTTACTGTAGATACATAGTGTTTAAAGATACAATATATTACTGTAGGTACATAGTGTTTAAAGATACAATATATTACTGTAGATACATAGTGTTTAAAGGTACAATATATTACTGTAGATACATAGTGTTTAAAGGTACAATATATTACTGTAGATACATAGTGTTTAAAGATACAATATGTTACTGTAGGTATATAGTGTTTATAGATACAATATATTACTGTAGATACATAGTGTTTAAAGATACAATATGTTACTGTAGATACATAGTGTTTAAAGATACAATATATTACTGTAGATACATAGTGTTTAAAGATACAATATAGTACTGTAGGTACATAGTGTTTAAAGATACAATATATTACTGTAGATACATAGTGTTTATAGATACAATATCATACTGTAGGTACATAGTGTTTATAGATACAATATATTACTGTAGGTAATAGTGTTTAAAGATACAATATATTACTGTAGATACAATATATTACTGTAGATACATAGTGTTTAAAGATACAATATGTTACTGTAGATACATAGTGTTTAAAGATACAATATATTACTGTAGATACATACAGTGTTTAAAGATACAATATATTACTGTAGATACATACAGTGTTTAAAGATACAATATATTACTGTAGATACATACAGTGTCTAAAGATACAATATGTTACTGTAGCTTGTTGTTTCGGCTCTGTACTCCAACAATCTGTTCAACCATATTGGGTGAAATGTTTAAAATTTACAGCCCTTTTTACACGGTCCCCCATTTTAGGGAACCAATAGTATTTGGACAAATTCACTTGGATGCATCTGCAGTTTATTTTGGTTGTTTCAGATGATGTGGTGCTCAATATTAATGAATGCTAATGTGTTGTGTCATTTTGGAGACACTTTTATTCTCAATGAGATTAGAATATGTCTCTTCTACATTAATGTGGACGCTACCATGGTTACGGATAGTCCTGAATGAATTGTGAATAATAATACTCACAAGACAGGCTAACCTCTCACCGTCACCATTAAGAAGGTTATCATTTTATATCATACCCCTAAAACATGCTAACATCTCACCGTCACCATTAAGAAGGTTAGCATTATATATCATTCCCCAAAGACAGGCTAACCTCTCACCATTACCATTAAGGAGATTAGCATTTTATATCATACCCCAAGACAGGCTAACCTCTCACCGTTACCATTAAGAAGGTTAGCATTAAAACAGGCTAATCTCTCACCGTTACCATTAAGAAGGTTAGCATTAAAACATGCTAACCTCTCACCGTTACCATTAAGAAGGTTAGCATTTTATATCATACCCCAAGTCGGGCTAACCTCTCACCGTTACCATTATGAAGGTTAGCATTTTATATCATACCCCTAACACATGCTAACCTCTCACCATTAGCATTTTATATCATACCCCAAGACAGGCTAACCGCTCACCGTTACCATTAAGGAGATTAGCATTTTATATCATACCCCAAGACAGGCTAACCTCTCACCGTTACCGTTAAGGAGATTAGCATTTTATATCATACCCCAAGACAGGCTAACCTCTCACCGTTACCATTAAGAAGGTTAGCATTATAACAGGCTAACCTCTCACCGTCACCATTAAGGAGGTTAGCATTAAAACATGCTAATCTCTCACCGTTACCATTAAGGAGGTTAGCATTATAACATGCTAACCTCTCACCGTTACCATTAAGGAGGTTAGCATTATAACATGCTAACCTCTCACCGTTACCATTAAGGAGGTTAGCGTTATAACATGCTAATCTCTCACCGTTACCATTAAGGAGGTTAGCATTATAACATGCTAACCTCTCACCGTTACCATTAAGGAGGTTAGCATTAAAACATGCTAACCTCTCACCGTTACCATTAAGGAGGTTAGCGTTATATCATACCCCAAGACAGGCTAACCTCTCACCGTTACCATTAAGAAGGTTAGCATTATAACAGGCTAACCTCTGACCATTAACATTAAGAAGGTTATCAGTTTTTTTGGGGTATGATATTTAAGCCTCTACAACTTTCTCACTCATCATTATTCAACATTTAATCCTAATTATCCAGGCGTTGACATTAGTTGGCTGACTACAGATATAAATGCAAAGCGTTTCTGTATGGAGGAATGGTCTGATATCCCTCCCAATGTGTTCGACAACATATGGCTCAGGGCCGTCATCCTCGTAAGGTATTGAAAACAGGGGTGACAATAGTTTTTACCCCTACTATTTTGAGAAGAAAAGGTATTACTTGTTAAACAAAATATTTTTCTTTGCGCAATTAGATTAGAATAAAATAATATAATTCCATGGTGGCTTTCAACTTCTTCACTAATAACGACCTCTCTCTCTCTCTCTCTCTCTCTCTCTCTCTCTCTCTCTCTCTCTCTCTCTCTCTCTCTCTCTCTCTCTCTCTCTCTCTCTCTCTCTCTCTCTCTCTCTCTCTCTCTCTCTCTCTCTCTCTCTCTCTCTCTCTCTCTCTTCCTTCCCCTCCCCAGCTGGTTCTGACAGTAGGACTACTGGCTGTGGTGGTGTATCTCTACACCGTGGTGGCGTTCAACTTCTTCAGGAAGTTCTACAATAGAGGGGAAGAGGGAGAGACACCGGACATGAAGTGTGATGACATGCTCACAGTGAGTAGTCAAACCTGAGCCTGTATTCACAGTCTGATCCTAGATCAGTTTGTCTTCTAGATCACACTGAATCAGATTATATAGACAAGGAGGACCTGATCCTAGATCAGTTTGTCTTCTAGATCACACTGAATCAGATTATATAGACAAGGAGGACCTGATCCTAGATCAGTATGTCTTCTAGATCACACTGAATCAGATTATATAGACGAGGAGGACCTGATCCTAGATCAGTTTGTCTTCTAGATCACACTGAATCAGATTATATAGACAAGGAAGACCTGATCCTAGATCAGTATGTCTTCTAGATCACACTGAATCAGATTATATAGACGAGGAGGACCTGATCCTAGATCAGTTTGTCTTCTAGATCACACTGAATCAGATTATATAGACGAGGAGGACCTGATCCTAGATCAGTTTGTCTTCTAGATCACACTGAATCAGATTATATAGACAAGGAGGACCTGATCCTAGATCAGTATGTCTTCTAGATCACACTGAATCAGATTATATAGACGAGGAGGACCTGATCCTAGATCAGTTTGTCTTCTAGATCACACTGAATCAGATTATATAGACAAGGAGGACCTGATCCTAGATCAGTTTGTCTTCTAGATCACACTGAATCAGATTATATAGACAAGGAGGACCTGATCCTAGATCAGTTTGTCTTCTAGATCACACTGAATCAGATTATATAGACACGGAGGACCTGATCCTAGATCAGTTTGTCTTCTAGATCACACTGAATCAGATTATATAGACGAGGAGGACCTGATCCTAGATCAGTTTGTCTTCTAGATCACACTGAATCAGATTATATAGACACGGAGGACCTGATCCTAGATCAGTTTGTCTTCTAGATCACACTGAATCAGATTATATAGACACGGAGGACCTGATCCTAGATCAGTTTGTCTTCTAGATCACACTGAATCAGATTATATAGACACGGAGGACCTGATCCTAGATCAGTTTGTCTTCTAGATCACACTGAATCAGATTATATAGACACGGAGGACCTGATCCTAGATCAGTTTGTCTTCTAGATCACACTGAATCAGATTATATAGACAAGGAGGACCTGATCCTAGATCAGTTTGTCTTCTAGATCACACTGAATCAGATTATATAGACACGGAGGACCTGATCCTAGATCAGTTTGTCTTCTGAATCAGATTATATAGACACGGAGGACCTGATCCTAGATCAGTTTGTCTTCTAGATCACACTGAATCAGATTATATAGACACGGAGGACCTGATCCTAGATCAGTTTGTCTTCTAGATCACACTGAATCAGATTATATAGACGAGGAGGACCTGATCCTAGATCAGTTTGTCTTCTAGATCACACTGAATCAGATTATATAGACGAGGAGGACCTGATCCTAGATCAGTTTGTCTTCTAGATCACACTGAATCAGATTATATAGACAAGGAGGACCTGATCCTAGATCAGTTTGTCTTCTGAATCAGATTATATAGACACGGAGGACCTGATCCTAGATCAGTTTGTCTTCTAGATCACACTGAATCAGATTATATAGACACGGAGGACCTGATCCTAGATCAGTTTGTCTTCTAGATCACACTGAATCAGATTATATAGACACGGAGGACCTGATCCTAGATCAGTTTGTCTTCTGAATCAGATTATATAGACAAGGAGGACCTGATCCTAGATCAGTTTGTCTTCTGAATCAGATTATATAGACACGGAGGACCTGATCCTAGATCAGTTTGTCTTCTAGATCACACTGAATCAGATTATATAGACAAGGAGGACCTGATCCTAGATCAGTTTGTCTTCTAGATCACACTGAATCAGATTATATAGACACGGAGGACCTGATCCTAGATCAGTTTGTCTTCTAGATCACACTGAATCAGATTATATAGACGAGGAGGACCTGATCCTAGATCAGTTTGTCTTCTAGATCACACTGAATCAGATTATATAGACACGGAGGACCTGATCCTAGATCAGTTTGTCTTCTAGATCACACTGAATCAGATTATATAGACACGGAGGACCTGATCCTAGATCAGTTTGTCTTCTAGATCACACTGAATCAGATTATATAGACACGGAGGACCTGATCCTAGATCAGTTTGTCTTCTAGATCACACTGAATCAGATTATATAGACACGGAGGACCTGATCCTAGATCAGTTTGTCTTCTAGATCACACTGAATCAGATTATATAGACAAGGAGGACCTGATCCTAGATCAGTTTGTCTTCTGAATCAGATTATATAGACAAGGAGGACCTGATCCTAGATCAGTTTGTCTTCTAGATCACACTGAATCAGATTATATAGACAAGGAGGACCTGATCCTAGATCAGTTTGTCTTCTAGATCACACTGAATCAGATTATATAGACACGGAGGACCTGATCCTAGATCAGTTTGTCTTCTGAATCAGATTATATAGACACGGAGGACCTGATCCTAGATCAGTTTGTCTTCTAGATCACACTGAATCAGATTATATAGACACGGAGGACCTGATCCTAGATCAGTTTGTCTTCTAGATCACACTGAATCAGATTATATAGACGAGGAGGACCTGATCCTAGATCAGTTTGTCTTCTAGATCACACTGAATCAGATTATATAGACGAGGAGGACCTGATCCTAGATCAGTTTGTCTTCTAGATCACACTGAATCAGATTATATAGACAAGGAGGACCTGATCCTAGATCAGTTTGTCTTCTGAATCAGATTATATAGACACGGAGGACCTGATCCTAGATCAGTTTGTCTTCTAGATCACACTGAATCAGATTATATAGACACGGAGGACCTGATCCTAGATCAGTTTGTCTTCTAGATCACACTGAATCAGATTATATAGACACGGAGGACCTGATCCTAGATCAGTTTGTCTTCTGAATCAGATTATATAGACACGGAGGACCTGATCCTAGATCAGCACTGATCAGCATTGTAAACAACACAATATCATCTGTGAATGTGTTAGTCACTGTAAGTGTTATTGACCTCGTTTATACAGCTACAGCTGGAACCCCATTCCAGTCACCGGTTCTATATCCCACTACTTCATCCTCCTTTATGTCGACTTGATTGCCGTGCCGACGACCTGGTTGCCGTGCCGACGGGCAGAGCTGTGATGAATGCAGTTCGTTAAGCTAAAGAGCTAATTAAACACTAGTTGCTGGGATGCAGCTGCTAATTGCCTAGTATTCCCTGACATGGTGAGACAGAGAAAGGTGGTGTCAGAACGAGGTCTGCTGATTGGCTAGTATTCCCTGACATGGTGAGACAGAGAAAGGTGGCGTCAGAACGAGGTCTGCTGATTGGCTAGTATTCCCTGACATGGTGAGACAGAGAAAGGTGGTGTCAGAACGAGGTCTGCTGATTGGCTAGTATTCCCTGACATGGTGAGACAGACAAAGGTGGTGTCAGAACGAGGTCTGCTGATTGGCTAGTATTCCCTGACATGGTGAGACAGCGAAAGGTGGCGTCAGAACGAGGTCTGCTGATTGGCTAGTATTCCCTGACATGGTGAGACAGAGAAAGGTGGCGTCAGAACGAGGTCTGCTGATTGGCTAGTATTCCCTGACATGGTGAGACAGAGAAAGGTGGTGTCAGAACGAGGTCTGCTGATTGGCTAGTATTCCCTGACAAGGTGAGACAGAGAAAGGTGGTGTCAGAACAAGGTCTGCTGATTGGCTAGTATTCCCTGACATGGTGAGACAGAGAAAGGTGGCGTCAGAACGAGGTCTGCTGATTGGCTAGTATTCCCTGACATGGTGAGACAGAGAAAGGTGGTGTCAGAACGAGGTCTGCTGATTGGCTAGTATTCCCTGACATGGTGAGACAGACAAAGGTGGTGTCAGAACGAGGTCTGCTGATTGGCTAGTATTCCCTGACATGGTGAGACAGCGAAAGGTGGCGTCAGAACGAGGTCTGCTGATTGGCTAGTATTCCCTGACATGGTGAGACAGAGAAAGGTGGCGTCAGAACGAGGTCTGCTGATTGGCTAGTATTCCCTGACATGGTGAGACAGAGAAAGGTGGTGTCAGAACGAGGTCTGCTGATTGGCTAGTATTCCCTGACATGGTGAGACAGAGAAAGGTGGTGTCAGAACAAGGTCTGCTGATTGGCTAGTATTCCCTGACATGGTGAGACAGAGAAAGGTGGTGTCAGAACGAGGTCTGCTGATTGGCTAGTATTCCCTGACATGGTGAGACAGACAAAGGTGGTGTCAGAACGAGGTCTGCTGATTGGCTAGTATTCCCTGACATGGTGAGACAGCGAAAGGTGGCGTCAGAACGAGGTCTGCTGATTGGCTAGTATTCCCTGACATGGTGAGACAGAGAAAGGTGGCGTCAGAACGAGGTCTGCTGATTGGCTAGTATTCCCTGACATGGTGAGACAGAGAAAGGTGGTGTCAGAACGAGGTCTGCTGATTGGCTAGTATTCCCTGACATGGTGAGACAGAGAAAGGTGGTGTCAGAACAAGGTCTGCTGATTGGCTAGTATTCCCTGACATGGTGAGACAGAGAAAGGTGGTGTCAGAACGAGGTCTGCTGATTGGCTAGTATTCCCTGACATGGTGAGACAGAGAAAGGTGGTGTCAGAACGAGGTCTGCTGATTGGCTAGTATTCCCTGACATGGTGAGACAGCGAAAGGTGGCGTCAGAACGAGGTCTGCTGATTGGCTAGTATTCCCTGACATGGTGAGACAGAGAAAGGTGGCGTCAGAACGAGGTCTGCTGATTGGCTAGTATTCCCTGACATGGTGAGACAGAGAAAGGTGGCGTCAGAACGAGGTCTGCTGATTGGCTAGTATTCCCTGACATGGTGAGACAGAGAAAGGTGGTGTCAGAACGAGGTCTGCTGATTGGCTAGTATTCCCTGACATGGTGAGACAGAGAAAGGTGGTGTCAGAACGAGGTCTGCTGATTGGCTAGTATTCCCTGACATGGTGAGACAGAGAAAGGTGGTGTCAGAACGAGGTCTGCTGATTGGCTAGTATTCCCTGACATGGTGAGACAGAGAAAGGTGGTGTCAGAACGAGGTCTGCTGATTGGCTAGTATTCCCTGACATGGTGAGACAGAGAAAGGTGGCGTCAGAACGAGGTCTGCTGATTGGCTGGGCCAGGTCTAATTAGCCCCAGACGTTTCGGTAATAAAGATCTGGGTCGTGGGACCCTATCCCCTCTATAGTGCACTACTGTTGAGTCCTACGGGCCTAAAGTAGTGCACTAAAGTGGTAATCGGTTGTCATTTGGGACTCGTAGTGAGCAATGCCTTAATGACCTATTCTATTGTGATCGTATTGGCAGGAGCACAGCCATCAGAGCCTCTCAGAATGAACCATTTATGTGTTGAAAATCCCAAATTGTTTTCATAGTCAACTTACACACAGCTTTGACACACACACTTCCCCCACCAGACATGCCACCAGGGGTCTTTTCACAGTCCCCAAATCCAGAACAAATTCCAGAAAGCGTACAGTATTATATAGAACCATCATTACATGGAACTTCCTTCCATCTCATATTGCTCAAATAAACAGCAAACCTGGTTTCAGAAAACAGATAGAGCAACACCTCACGCCACAACGCCTCTCCCCTATTGGACCCAGATAGTTTGTGTGCATTGATATGTCGGCTGCGTGTGCCTTCGTTTTTGTATTTGACGTAGTTCTGTCCTTGAGCTGTTCTTGTCTTACCCTGTGGTAAGTGTCTGTATTAGCCCCTACAGGCAGACAGACAGACAGGAGACAAGGCCTGTATTAGCACCGACCAACAGCCATACAGACAGACAGGAGACAGACAGACAGATGGAGACAGGGCCTGTATTAGACCCTACAGACAGACAGACAGGAGACAGGGCCTGTATTAGCACCGACCAAGTGACAGACAGACAGGGCCAGTATCAACCCCTACAGGCAGACAGACAGGAGACAAGGCCTGTATTAGCCCCTACACAGTGACAGACTGACAGACAGGGCCTGTTTTAGCCCCTACAGACAGACAGACAGACGGACGGACGGACAGACAGGGTCTGTATTAGCCCCTACAGACAGACAGACAGACAGGGTCTGTATTAGCCCCTACAGAGTGACTGACAGACAGGGGACAGTAACATCATGCTCTGTGTCTCTGCGTTAATCCTCCCAGAGCCAGCCACCCATGACATTCCATTAGTCCATTCTCTGCTGCTACTTCCTATTAAGGAGTCCTCTCTGGATCTGACTGGTCTGGAGGAAGAGGACAAAGCTGTTCTCTTCTGGAGAACATGACACCCTATTCCCTACATAGTGCCCTACTGTTGACTAGGGTCCAGTCAAAAGGAGTGCACTACATAGGGGACAGTGTTCCATTTGGAATGCATCCAGAGGATTAGCTAGGGGCTGGGTTAGGGGCTGGGTTAGGAGCTGGGTTAGGGGCTGGGTTAGGGGTTAGGGGGCTGGGTTAGGGGCTGGGTTAGGGGCTGGGTTAGGGGTTAGGGGCTGGGTTAGGGGCTGGGTTAGGGGTTAGGGGGCTGGGTTAGGGGCTGGGTTAGGAGCTGGGTTAGGGGCTGGGTTAGGGGCTGGGTTAGGGGTTAGGGGCTGGGTTAGGGGCTGGGTTAGGAGCTGGGTTAGGGGCTGGGTTAGGGGCTGGGTTAGGGGCTGGGTTAGGGGCTGGGTTAGGAGCTGGGTTAGGGGCTGGGTTAGGGGCTGGGTTAGGAGCTGGGTTAGGGGCTGGGTTAGGGGCTGGGTTAGGGGCTGGGTTAGGGGCTGGGTTAGGAGCTGGGTTAGGGGTTGGGGGTTGGGTTAGGGGCTGGGTTAGGGGCTGGGTTAGGGGCTGGGTTAGGAGCTGGGTTAGGGGCTGGGTTAGGGGCTGGGTTAGGAGCTGGGTTAGGGGCTGGGTTAGGGGCTGGGTTAGGGGCTGGGTTAGGGGCTGGGTTAGGGGCTGGGCTAGGGGCTGGGTTAGGGGCTGGGTTAGGGGCTGGGTTAGGGGCTGGGTTAGGGGCTGGGTTAGGAGCTGGGTTAGGGGCTGGGTTAGGGGCTGGGTTAGGAGCTGGGTTAGGGGCTGGGTTAGGGGCTGGGTTAGGGGGCTGGGTTAGGGGCTGGGTTAGGGGCTGGGTTAGGGGCTGGGTTAGGAGCTGGGTTAGGGGCTGGGTTAGGGGCTGGGTTAGGAGCTGGGTTAGGGGCTGGGTTAGGGGCTGGGTTAGGGGCTGGGTTAGGGGCTGGGTTAGGAGCTGGGTTAGGGGCTGGGTTAGGAGCTGGGTTAGGGGTTGGGGGTTGGGTTAGGGGCTGGGTTAGGGGCTGGGTTAGGAGCTGGGTTAGGGGCTGGGTTAGGGGCTGGGTTAGGAGCTGGGTTAGGGGCTGGGTTAGGGGCTGGGTTAGGAGCTGGGTTAGGGGCTGGGTTAGGGGCTGGGTTAGGGGGCTGGGTTAGGGGCTGGGTTAGGGGCTGGGTTAGGGGGCTGGGTTAGGGGGCTGGGTTAGGGGCTGGGTTAGGAGCTGGGTTAGGGGCTGGGTTAGGGGCTGGGTTAGGGGCTGGGTTAGGGGTTAGGGGCTGGGTTAGGGGTTAGGGGCTGGGTTAGGGGCTGGGTTAGGAGCTGGGTTAGGGGCTGGGTTAGGGGCTGGGTTAGGGGCTGGGTTAGGGGTTAGGGGCTGGGTTAGGGGTTAGGGGGCTGGGTTAGGGGCTGGGTTAGGGGCTGGGTTAGGGGCTGGGTTAGGGGCTGGGTTAGGGGGCTGGGTTAGGGGTGGGTTAGGGGCTGGGTTAGGGGCTGGGTTAGGGGTTAGGGGGCTGGGTTAGGGGCTGGGTTAGGGGTTGGGTTAGGGGCTGGGTTAGGGGTTAGGGGGCTGGGTTAGGGGCTGGGTTAGGGGTTAGGGGCTGGGTTAGGGGCTGGGTTAGGGGCTGGGTTAGGGGTTAGGGGCTGGGTTAGGGGTTAGGGGCTGGGTTAGGGGCTGGGTTAGGGGTTAGGGGGCTGGGTTAGGGGCTGGGTTAGGGGTTAGGGGCTGGGTTAGGGGTTAGGGGCTGGGTTAGGGGGCTGGGTTAGGGGTTAGGGGCTGGGTTAGGGGCTGGGTTAGGGGCTGGGTTAGGGGTTAGGGGCTGGGTTAGGGGCTGGGTTAGGGGTTAGGGGCTGGGTTAGTGGTTAGGGGGCTGGGTTAGGGGCTGGGTTAGGGGTTAGGGGGCTGGGTTAGGGGCTGGGTTAGGGGCTGGGTTATGGGTTAGGGGGCTGGGTTAGGGGCTGGGTTAGGGGCTGGG
>NC_092088.1:104807349-105014849 GCF_045679555.1 Salvelinus alpinus
AGACATACGTCCCCCCTGTCATCTCCAGTCAGTGTCCAGAGTCTGTCAGAGACATACGCCCCCCCTGTCATCTCCAGTCAGTGTCGAGAGTCTGTCAGAGACATACCAGAGTCTGTCAGAGACATACGTCCCCCCTGTCTTCTCCAGTCAGTGTCCAGAGTCTGTCAGAGACATACGTCCCCCCTGTCTTCTCCAGTCAGTGTCCAGAGTCTGTCAGAGACATACGTCCCCCCTGTCTTCTCCAGTCAGTGTCCAGAGTCTGTCAGAGACTTACGTCCCCCCTGTCTTCTCCAGTCAGTGTCCAGAGTCTGTCAGAGACATACGTCCCCCCTGTCTTCTCCAGTCAGTGTCCAGAGTCTGTCAGAGACATACGTCCCCCCTGTCTTCTCCAGTCAGTGTCCAGAGTCTGTCAGAGGGGACAGATTTATGAGGTTTAGTTTACTACTGTGTCCTCTCCCCCCCCAACTCTCTCTTTAATGTTGTGTTGTTGGTTCTGCAGAAGCGCTGGAGTGAAAAGGAGTGGGGAGAGGGGGCATCCCTGTTTTGTCCCTCTTTCTAAAGACTTTCCTGGTAGATAACAGCGTGTCTCTATGTTGCACTAGGAGGCTATTGATCACGTAGTCATGCAGAGTAGAGAGAAGATCAGGAAGTAGAGGGAATTAAACCGACTCATTTCCTGCTCTATTCTGCTCCACATTCTGTTAAAGGGGCAATCAGCGGTTGAAATCTTAACCAAAGCGTCCTCCCCGCCTCTGTTTCGGTATAAAGATGAGGGATGGGGCTGGAGAAATGGAACCACTCTCATACTCCTAGACAGAGCTGTGGAGGACTGACCATCCATGACATCTTAACCATGGTTTAACCATGTTTTAGAGGCTGTACAGGGGTGGTCGACTTTGTTACCAAACACTGGACTAACAAACAGCTTGTATTTTGGGGTTTGTGATGTTGACTTTGTTACCAAACACTGGACTAACAAACAGCTTGTCTGTTGGGTTTGTGATGTCGACTTTGTTACCAAACACTGGACTAACAAACAGCTTGTATTTTGGGGTTTGTGATGTTGACTTTGTTACCAAACACTGGACTAACAAACAGCTTGTCTGTTGGGTTTGTGATGTTGACTTTGTTACCAAACACTGGACTAACAAACAGCTTGTCTGTTGGGTTTGTGATGTTGACTTTGTTACCAAACACTGGACTAACAAACAGCTTGTCTGTTGGGTTTGTGATGTTGACTTGGTTACCAAACACTGGACTAACAAACAGCTTGTCTGTTGGGTTTGTGATGTTGACTTTGTTACCAAACACTGGACTAACAAACAGCTTGTCTGTTGGGTTTGTGATGTTGACTTTGTTACCAAACACTGGACTAACAAACAGCTTGTATTTGGGGGTTTGTGATGTTGACTTTGTTACCAAACACTGGACTAACAAACAGCTTGTCTGTTGGGTTTGTGATGTCGACTTTGTTACCAAACACTGGACTAACAAACAGCTTGTCTGTTGGGTTTGTGATGTCGACTTTGTTACCAAACACTGGACTAACAAACAGCTTGTATTTGGGGGTTTGTGATGTTGACTTTGTTACCAAACACTGGACTAACAAACAGCTTGTCTGTTGGGTTTGTGATGTCGACTTTGTTACCAAACACTGGACTAACAAACAGCTTGTCTGTTGGGTTTGTGATGTTGACTTTGTTACCAAACACTGGACTAACAAACAGCTTGTCTGTTGGGTTTGTGATGTTGACTTTGTTACCAAACACTGGACTAACAAACAGCTTGTCTGTTGGGTTTGTGATGTTGACTTTGTTACCAAACACTGGACTAACAAACAGCTTGTCTGTTGGGTTTGTGATGTCGACTTTGTTACCAAACACTGGACTAACAAACAGCTTGTCTGTTGGGTTTGTGATGGGGTATGGAACTATCTGTCAGCTGTCTGATTGAAGTGATGCTGATTCTAAATGCCTTTCTGTGTTTTGGCCCTTTTTGGTTTCCAGCTTTTTTGTGATGTATCTCATTAACAAAGATGAAACGGAGCACACAGGCCAGGTAAGACTCTCAGGTTTACACCTCTAATGGCACCTGACTCCCTATGTAGTGCACTCCTTTTGACCAGAGCACATAGGGTACATAGGGCCCTAGTCAAATGTAGTGCACTATAAAGGGAATAGGGTGCGATTTTGGACACAAGTACACACAAAATAGACTTTTCCCTCCCATCACTACTCACACAACAATGTTCCACCTCCCCAGTGGCACCGCGCCTCAGAGGAGAAAACACATGTATTGTTTTATCATCAGCAGTATGCTCCTTCACTCTCTACATTTGTAGAAAAGAGAATAATTTGACGTTAGGGAAATGACTACAACACATACAAACCAGAAAGAGAATCATTTGCCCTCAGGGAATTGACTACAACACATACAAACCAGAGAGAGAACCATTTAACCTCAGGGAATTGACTACAACACATACAAACCAGAAAGAGAACCATTTGACCTCAGGGAATTGACTACAACACATACAAACCAGAAAGAGAACCATTTAACCTCAGGGAATTGACTACAACACATACAAACCAGAAAGAGAACCATTTGACCTCAGGGAATTGACTACAACACATACAAACCAGAAAGAGAACCATTTGACCTCAGGGAATTGACTACAACACATACAAACCAGAAAGAGAACCATTTGACCTCAGGGAATTGACTACAACACATACAAACCAGAAAGAGAACCATTTGACCTCAGGGAAATGACTACAACACATACAAACCAGAAAGAGAACCATTTGACCTCAGGAAATTGACTACAACACATACAAACCAGAAAGAGAACCATTTGACCTCAGGGAATTGACTACAACACATACAAACCAGAAAGAGAACCATTTGACCTCAGGGAATTGACTACAACACATACAAACCAGAAAGAGAACCATTTGACCTCAGGGAATTGACTACAACACATACAAACCAGAAAGATAACCATTTGACCTCAGGGAAATGACTACAACACATACAAACCAGAAAGAGAATAATTTGACCTCAGGGAAATGACTACAACAAATACAAAGATTCCAAAAAGACAAATCTACAGATCACGAAGGCCTCATTTGTGCAGGTTATCATTTTCATTGCACCTTAGTTAAGTTACTGTATGTTAGTAGAGAGACCATTGGCTTGTGACTGTAGAGGTACATTATCCTGGATGGTAGACATCTTATCACTGCTTGTTATATATTAAATCAACTGTTTGATTTCCTTCCCTCCCCCTTCCCGCTCTATCCTTCCCTCCCCCTTCCCTCTCTATCCTTCCCTCCCCTCCCCTCCCTCTATCCTCCCCTCCCTCCCCCTTCCCTCTCTATCCTTCCCTCCCCCTTCCCTCCCCCTTCCCTCTCTATCCTTCCCTCCCCCTTCCCTCTCTATCCTTCCCTCCCCTCCCCTCCCCTCCCCTCCCTATCCTTCCCTCCCTCCCCCTCCCCTCTATCCTTCCCTCCCTCCCCCTTCCCTCTCTATCCTTCCCTCCCCCTTCCCTCCCCCTTCCCTCTCTATCCTTCCCTCCCCCTTCCCTCTCTATCCTTCCCTCCCCTCCCCTCCCCTCCCTCTATCCTTCCCTCCCTCCCCCTCCCCTCTATCCTTCCCTCCCTCCCCTCCCTATCCTCCCCTCCCTCCCTCCCTCCCCCCCTCCCCTCTCTATCCTTCCCTCCCCCCTCTATCCTTCCCTCCCTCCCTCCCTCCCTCCCTCCCCCCTCCCCTCCCCCACCCCCTCCCCTCCCCCTCCCTCCCCCCCCGTCTCCAGGAGTCGTATGTGTGGAAGATGTACCAGGAGCGTTGCTGGGAATTCTTCCCTGCCGGAGACTGTTTCCGCAAACAATACGAAGACCAGCTCAACTGATCAATGAATCAACTGATCAATTCAACTGACCTACTGATCAGCTGATCTATTGATCCAGAGACTCGTCCTTTCTTACTGATCAATGTGAAAGGGGAGGGGGGGCTGCTTCGTCACCTTCCTTCGTCAGCCAGCCCCCGCGCTGTTCAGAATGCTTTCCATACACTGTACATAATAATATAATGACTATGATTATTCAACTGTATAATGTCCTTCCTGGGGTATGTTTGGAACACAGGGCTGTGTTTTCACTTTGAGGACTTTTGAGGACTCAATGCTTCATCTATACATTTGCTTTTAATAATTCCACATTGATGACAAGCAAACGAAATTATTGGAGGGGAGATGGGGGGGGGGGGGGCGCTGAAGAAAAGGCGGGGAGAAAAAAGGACTAAAACCGAACTGCTTTGTGGGATAGCCATGGGACGTGTTTCTCCAGAGAACACATGAATGAATAAAAAAGGCTGTTGCTCGTCCTCTACGCCTCAGGAATGACACGGTGTACAGTACTGTACAGTACATACAGGAGATGAAGGGCAGGCCCAGCGGACGGAGGGGTGGACCAACGGGGCGACATGATGAGGAAACAGTGCCTTACCAAGCCGGGTCTGAGCACAGCTATGCAAGCTGGAGAAAAAGAGGAATGCTTGGATGGCACCATCAACACGCCAGCATGTGGAGACTGATACACGGGGCTGATGGTTCTGACATAACGATGGGAGGCTGTGTGTGTGTGTGAGTGGTGTGTCTGGGAGACAGCGTGGACGGATTGTGTGTGTGTGTTGGAGATAAGACAAGGAGGTAGGATGATAGAGAGGGAAGGAGGGAGGGAGGTAGAAAGAGAAGGATGAGAGAGTGAAGGAGGGAGGGAGAGAGAGAGAAGGAGAGAGAGAGTGAGTGAAGGAGGGAGGGAGAGAGAGAGGATGAGAGAGTGAAGGAGGGAGGGAGAGAGAGTGAAGGAGGGAGGGAGAGAGAGAAGGATGAGAGAGTGAAGGAGGGAGGGAGGGAGGAAGAGAGGAAGAGAGAGAGAAGGATGAGAGGGAGGGAGGGAGGGAGGGAGGGAGGGAGGGAGGGAGAGTGAAGGAGAATATGGGGTCTTCTTCATATGGAACTCTGGACACTGTTCTCTCACCACTTGTTCTTTCAGCAGGTTTTTTGGAGGGGAGGGGGGGGGGGGTACTGCTCTTATGCAATCCAGCAACAGAGTTAACTCTTTATATACCAGTTCTACAAAACATCTCAGAAAAATTCAATATGTTTCATTGCATGTTTATTATGCAAGTTTAATGAAATAAAGACGACGTAAGATTGATCTTTGTCACAACCAAAATGTTTTGTCTAGAATTTAAAGATGATTTCACAAAGGCGCTCTCTATAGTATTTATGTGTTGTGGGCTTCGGTGTAAATTACAGACCATCAGCCGAGAATACTGATCAAATAATACTGGGTCATCTGCTTTCTTTCATCCTCACCTTTTATTAATAAGGTAACGGCCCATAATGCTTTGGGCCAAAAGTAGTGCACTTTATAGGGACTGGTGTTACATTTGGGAAACAGACTCATTCTGATTGAAGCTGAAGCAATACTCATTCAGGGACTCATGGAATATAATTATGTTAAGTGACAACAACATACAAGCCTGCTTCATTTTGTTTATCATCATTATGTAAACTAATAACATACAAGCCTGCTCCTTTTTGTTTCACATCATTATGTAAACTAATAACATACAAGCCTGCTCCATTTTGTTACACATCATTATGTAAACTAATAACATACAAGCCTGCTCCATTTTGTTTCACATCATTATGTAAACTAATAACATACAAGCCTGCTCCATTTTGTTACACATCATTATGTAAACTAATAACATACAAGCCTGCTCCATTTTGTTACACATCATTATGTAAACTAATAACATACAAGCCTGCTCCATTTTGTTTCACATCATTATGTAAACTAATAACATACAAGTCTGATCCATTTTGTTTATCATCATTATGTAAACTAATAACATACAAGCCTGCTCCATTTTGTTTCACATCAATATGCCAATAAAGTTATTTGTAAATAAAGTTAAGTACTTAATAAACTGAGTTGGTTTGGCCTAGTTAGTAACCACTAGCAGCTGTTAATGGGGAGTATGTTCACCAGTATGTACACCAGTATGTACACCAGTATGTACACCAGTATGTACACCAGCCGTGAGATATTCTTTCTGTTATATTATATAATAATGGTTTTAATATGACGGTCATTCATCAAACCGTCACCTACTTTCATTCCCATGTCATTTACAACAGAAATAGCTTTTTCTTACTTGTTATACAGAATAATGTGAAACCATTGCAATAACAGATAATGGGCAGCAGCTTACTTATATAAGTGGTCCCAATATTTGACTCGTGTAATGAATATTGACGACCAAGCTCACGGTAAATACCATGACAAATAACCTGTCACCATAATACTGTACCATGTAGAGTTGTGAGTACCTGTGTGTGACCTGCTGTACAAGGGGAAGCTAAGATATAAATGGAGCTGCATGATTTTGTCAAATAAATGATTATTTATTGATGTGTGGAGAGGAGAATATTCTTGCCGTGCTCAGTGAGAGGATCAGCTCAGCTAGCTCAGCCTCTGGGAACCCAAAGTCAACCAGGTACCCTTTATCAGTCCATCTCAGCTAGCTCAGCCTCTGGGAACCCAAAGTCAACCAGGTACCCTTTATCAGTCCATCTCAGCTAGCTCAGCCTCTGGAAAGCCAAAGTCAACCAGGTCCCCTTTATCAGTCCATCTCAGCTAGCTCAGCCTCTGGGAACCCAAAGTCAACCAGGTACCCTTTATCAGTCCATCTCAGCTAGCTCAGCCTCTGGGAACCCAAAGTCAACCAGGTCCCCTTTATCAGTCCATCTCAGCTAGCTCAGCCTCTGGGAACCCAAAGTCAACCAGGTACCCTTTATCAGTCCATCTCAGCTAGCTCAGCCTCTGGGAACCCAAAGTCAACCAGGTACCCTTTATCAGTCCATCTCAGCTAGCTCAGCCTCTGGGAACCCAAAGTCAACCAGGTACCCTTTATCAGTCCATCTCAGCTAGCTCAGCCTCTGGGAACCCAAAGTCAACCAGGTACCCTTTATCAGTCCATCTCAGCTAGCTCAGCCTCTGGAAACCCAAAGTCAACCAGGTACCCTTTATCAGTCCATCTCTGGGGGGAGACCCTTTATCTCTGGGGGACCAGGTACCCTTTATCAGTCCATCTCAGCTAGCTCAGCCTCTGGGAACCCAAAGTCAACCAGGTACCCTTTATCAGTTCATCTCAGCTAGCTCAGCCTCTGGGAACCCAAAGTCAACCAGGTACCCTTTATCAGTCCATCTCAGCTAGCTCAGCCTCTGGGAACCCAAAGTCAACCAGGTACCCTTTATCAGTCCATCTCAGCTAGCTCAGCCTCTGGGAACCCAAAGTCAACCAGGTACCCTTTATAAGTCCATCTCAGCTAGCTCAGCCTCTGGGAACCCAAAGTCAACCAGGTACCCTTTATCAGTTCATCTCAGCTAGCTCAGCCTCTGGGAACCCAAAGTCAACCAGGTACCCTTTATCAGTCCATCTTAGCTAGCTCAGCCTCTGGGAACCCAAAGTCAACCAGGTCCCCTTTATCAGTCCATCTCAGCTAGCTCAGCCTCTGGGAACCCAAAGTCAACCAGGTACCCTTTATCAGTCCATCTCAGCTAGCTCAGCCTCTGGGAACCCAAAGTCAACCAGGTACCCTTTATCAGTCCATCTCAGCTAGCTCAGCCTCTGGGAACCCAAAGTCAACCAGGTACCCTTTATCAGTCCATCTCAGCTAGCTCAGCCTCTGGGAACCCAAAGTCAACCAGGTACCCTTTATCAGTCCATCTCAGCTAGCTCAGCCTCTGGAAACCCAAAGTCAACCAGGTACCCTTTATCAGTCCATCTCTGGGGGGAGACCCTTTATCTCTGGGGGACCAGGTACCCTTTATCAGTCCATCTCAGCTAGCTCAGCCTCTGGGAACCCAAAGTCAACCAGGTACCCTTTATCAGTCCATCTCAGCTAGCTCAGCCTCTGGAAGCCCAAAGTCAACCAGGTACCCTTTATCAGTCCATCTCAGCTAGCTCAGCCTCTGGGAACCCAAAGTCAACCAGGTACCCTTTATCAGTCCATCTCAGCTAGCTCAGCCTCTGGAAACCCAAAGTCAACCAGGTACCCTTTATCAGTCCATCTCAGCTAGCTCAGCCTCTGGAAACAGAAAGTCAACCAGGTACCCTTTATCAGTCCATCTCAGCTAGCTCAGCCTCTGGAAACCCAAAGTCAACCAGGTACCCTTTATCAGTCCATCTCAGCTAGCTCAGCCTCTGGGAACCCAAAGTCAACCAGGTACCCTTTATCAGTCCATCTCAGCTAGCTCAGCCTCTGGGAACCCAAAGTCAACCAGGTACCTTTTATCAGTCCATCTCAGCTAGCTCAGCCTCTGGGAACCCAAAGTCAACCAGGTACCCTTTATCAGTCCATCTCAGCTAGCTCAGCCTCTGGGAACCCAAAGTCAACCAGGTACCCTTTATCAGTCCATCTCAGCTAGCTCAGCCTCTGGGAACCCAAAGTCAACCAGGTACCCTTTATCAGTCCATCTCAGCTAGCTCAGCCTCTGGGAACCCAAAGTCAACCAGGTACCCTTTATCAGTCCATCTCAGCTAGCTCAGCCTCTGGGAACCCAAAGTCAACCAGGTACCCTTTATCAGTCCATCTCAGCTAGCTCAGCCTCTGGGAACCCAAAGTCAACCAGGTACCCTTTATCAGTCCATCTCAGCTAGCTCAGCCTCTGGGAACCCAAAGTCAACCAGGTACCCTTTATCAGTCCATCTCAGCTAGCTCAGCCTCTGGGAACCCAAAGTCAACCAGGTACCCTTTATCAGTCCATCTCTGGGGGGAGACCCTTTATCTCTGGGGGACCAGGTACCCTGTATCAGTCCATCTCAGCTAGCTCAGCCTCTGGGAACCCAAAGTCAACCAGGTACCCTTTATCAGTCCATCTCTGGGGGGAGATCCTTTATCTCTGGGGGACCAGGTACCCTTTATCAGTCCATCTCTGGGGGAGACCCTTTATCTCTGGGGGACCAGGTACCCTTTATCAGTCCATCTCAGCTAGCTCAGCCTCTGGAACCGAAAGTCAACCAGGTACCCATTATCAGTCCATCTCTGGGGGGAGACCCTTTATCTCTGGGGGACCAGGTACCCTTTATCAGTCCATCTCAGCTAGCTCAGCCTCTGGAAACCCAAAGTCAACCAGGTACCCTTTATCAGTCCATCTTAGCTAGCTCAGCCTCTGGAAACCCAAAGTCAACCAGGTACCCTTTATCAGTCCATCTCAGCTAGCTCAGCCTCTGGAAACCCAAAGTCAACCAGGTACCCTTTATCAGTCCATCTCAGCTAGCTCAGCCTCTGTAAACCCAAAGTCAACCAGGTACCCTTTATCAGTCCAGCTCAGCTAGCTCAGTCTCTGGAAACCCAAAGTCAACCAGGTACCCTTTATCAGTCCATCTCAGCTAGCTCAGCCTCTGGAAACCCAAAGTCAACCAGGTACCCTTTATCAGTCCATCTCAGCCTCTGGTAACCCAAAGTCAACCAGGTACCCTTTATCAGTCCATCTCAGCTAGCTCAGCCTCTGGAAACCCAAAGTCAACCAGGTACCCTTTATCAGTCCATCTCAGCTAGCTCAGCCTCTGGAAACCCAAAGTCAACCAGGTACCCTTTATCAGTCCATCTCAGCTAGCTCAGCCTCTGGGAACCCAAAGTCAACCAGGTACCCTTTATCAGTCCATCTCAGCTAGCTCAGCCTCTGGAAACCCAAAGTCAACCAGGTACCCTTTATCAGTCTATCTCAGCTAGCTCAGCCTCTGTAAACCCAAAGTCAACCAGGTACCCTTTATCAGTCCATCTCAGCTAGCTCAGCCTCTGGGAACCCAAAGTCAACCAGGTACCCTTTATCAGTCCATCTCAGCTAGCCCAGCCTCTGGAAACCCAAAGTCAACCAGGTACCCTTTATCAGTCCATCTCAGCTAGCTCAGCCTCTGGATGCCCAAAGTCAACCAGGTACCCTTTATCAGTCCATCTCTGGGGGACCAGGTCCCCTTTATCAGTCCATCTCAGCTAGCTCAGCCTCTGGTAACCCAAAGTCAACCAGGTACCCTTTATCAGTCCATCTCAGCTAGCTCAGCCTCTGGGAACCCAAAGTCAACCAGGTACCCTTTATCAGTCCATCTCAGCTAGCTCAGCCTCTGGAAACAGAAAGTCAACCAGGTACCCTTTATCAGTCCATCTCAGCTAGCTCAGCCTCCGGGAACCCAAAGTCAACCAGGTACCCTTTATCAGTCCATCTCTGGGGGGAGACCCTTTATCTCTGGGGGACCAGGTACCCTTTATCAGTCCATCTCAGCTAGCTCAGCCTCTGGGAACCCAAAGTCAACCAGGTACCCTTTATCAGTCCATCTCAGCTAGCTCAGCCTCTGGAAACCCAAAGTCAATCAGGTACCCTTTATCAGTCCATCTCTGGGGGGAGACCCGTTATCTCTGGGGGACCAGGTACCCTGTATCAGTCCATCTCAGCTAGCTCAGCCTCTGGGAACCCAAAGTCAACCAGGTACCCTTTATCAGTCCATCTCAGCTAGCTCAGCCTCTGGAAACCCAAAGTCAACCAGGTACCCTTCATCAGTCCATCTCAGCTAGCTCAGCCTCTGGAAACCCAAAGTCAACCAGGTACCCTTTATCAGTCCATCTCAGCTAGCTCAGCCTCTGGAAACCCAAAGTCAACCAGGTATCCTTTTTCAGTCCATCTCTGGGGGGAGACCCTTTGTCTCTGGGGGGAGACCCTTTATCTCTGGGGGGGGCAGAGATTCTTTATCTCTGGGAGACCAGAGACCCTTTATCAGTCCATCTCTGGGGGGGAGACCCTTTATTAGTCCATCTCTGGGGGGCCAGAGACCCTTTATCTCTGGTGGGGCCAGAGACCCTTTATCTCTGGGGGGGCCAGAGACCCTTTATCTCTGGGGGGCCAGAGACCCTTTATCAGTCCATCTCTGGGGGGAGACCCTTTATCTCTGGGGGGGCCAGATACCCTTTATCTCTGGGGGACCAGAGACCCTTTATCAGTCCATCTCTGGGTGGCCAGAGACCCTTTATCTGTCCATCTCTGGGGGGCCAGGGACACATTATCTCTGCGGGGGCCAGAGACCCTTTATCTCTGCGGGGGCCAGAGACCCTTTATCTCTGGGGGGGCAGAGACCCTTTATCTCTGGGGGGCCAGAGACCCTTTATCTCTTGGGGGGCAGAGAACCTTTATCAGTCCATCTCTGGGGGGAGACCCTTTATCTCTGGGGGCCAGAGACCCTTTATCTCTGGGGGGGCCAGAAACCCTTTATCTGTCCATCTCTGGGGGGCCAGAGACCCTTTATCTGTCCATCTCTGGGGGGCCAGAGACCCTTTATCTGTCCATCTCTGGGGGGCCAGGGACACTTTATCTCTGCGGGGGCCAGAGACCCTTTATCTCTGGGCGGCCAGAGACCCTTTATCTCTGGGGGACAAGAGACCCTTTATCAGTCCATCTCTGGGGGGGAGACCCTTTATCTCTGGGGGGCCAGAGACCCTTTATCTCTGGGGGGCAAGAGACCCTTTATCTGTCCATCTCTGGGGGGCCAGAGACCCTTTATCTGTCCATCTCTGGGGGGCCAGGGACACTTTATCTCTGCGGGGGACAGAGACCCTTTATCTCTGGGGGGGCCAGAGACCCTTTATCTCTGGGCGGCCAGAGACCCTTTATCAGTCCATCTCTGGGGGGAGACCCTTTATCTCTGGGGGGCCAGAGACCCTTTATCTCTGGGGGGCCAGAGACCCTTTATCTGTCCATCTCTGGGGGGCCAGAGACCCTTTATCTGTCCATCTCTGGGGGGCCAGGGACACTTTATCTCTGCGGGGGCCAGAGACACTTTATCTCTGGGGGGGCCAGAGACCAGTTATCTCTGGGGGGCCAGATACCCTTTATCTCTGGGGGGGCAGGGAATGGAGGAGAAGAGAAGATGAGAGGGAGGAAGGGAAGGGGTGGAGAGGACACAATGACTGTCCCAACCAGCCACAAGCAGAACTGACTGCATATAATGAATGAGTAGTGCTTACAGGTGGAGTTGAGGAGTAGAAATGTCCATTTGAAGATGTCCGTCCACATGGAATAGAAAAGCTGAAAGGCCTGAACCCCAGTCTGTGTCCTGAAGGTGAGTGTTAGATGGGAGAGCCAGGAAGCACAGCAGTTCTCCTACTGACCATATTAATACAGAACACATCACTATATCAACAGTATTCCTACTGACCATATTAATACAGGACACATCACTACTGACCATATTAATACAGGACACATCACTACTGACCATATTAATACAGGACACATCACTATATCAACAGTATTCCTACTGACCATATTAATACAGGACACATCACTATATCAACAGTATTCCTACTGACCATATTAATACAGGACACATCACTATATCAACAGTATTCCTACTGACCATATTAATACAGGACACATCACTACTGACCATATAAATACAGGACACATCACTACTGACCATATTAATACAGGACACATCACTATATCAACAGTATTCCTACTGACCATATTAATACAGGACACATCACTATATCAACAGTATTCCTACTGACCATATTAATACAGGACACATCACTACTGACTATATTAATACAGGACACATCACTACTGACCATATTAATACAGGACACATCACTACTGACCATATTAATACAGGACACATCACTACTGACCATATTAATACAGGACACATCACTATATCAACAGTATTCCTACTGACCATATTAATACAGGACACATCACTATATCAACAGTATTCCTACTGACCATATTAATACAGGACACATCACTATATCAACAGTATTCCTACTGACCATATTAATACAGGACACATCACTATATCAACAGTATTCCTACTGACCATATTAATACAGGACACATCACTATATCAACAGTATTCCTACTGGCCATATTAATACAGGACACATCACTACTGACCATATTAATACAGGACACATCACTATATCAACAGTATTCCTACTGACCATATTAATACAGGACACATCACTACTGACCATATTAATACAGGACACATCACTACTGACCATATTAATACAGGACACATCACTATATCAACAGTATTCCTACTGACTATATTAATACAGGACACATCACTACTGACCATATTAATACAGGATACATCACTATATCAACAGTATTCCTACTGACCATATTAATACAGGACACATCACTATATCAACAGTATTCCTACTGACCATATTAATACAGGACACATCACTACTGACTATATTAATACAGGACACATCACTACTGACCATATTAATACAGGACACATCACTACTGACCATATTAATACAGGACACATCACTATATCAACAGTATTCCTACTGACCATATTAATACAGGACACACCACTATATCAACAGTATTCCTACCGACCATATTAATACAGGACACATCACTACTGACCATATTAATACAGGACCCATCACTACTGACCATATTAATACAGGACACATCACTATATCAACAGTATTCCTACTGACCATATTAATACAGGACACATCACTACTGACCATATTAATACAGGACACATCACTATATCAACAGTATTCCTATTGACCATATTAATACAGGACACATCACTATATCAACAGTATTCCTACTGACTATATTAATACAGGACACATCACTACTGACCATATTAATACAGGACACATCACTAACTGACCATATTAATACAGGACACATCACTACTGACCATATTAATACAGGACACATCACTACTGACCATATTAATACAGGACACATCACTATATCAACAGTATTCCTACTGACCATATTAATACAGGACACATCACTACTGACCATATTAATACAGGACACATCACTATATCAACAGTATTCCTACTGACCATATTAATACAGGATACATCACTACTGACCATATTAATACAGGACACATCACTACTGACCATATTAATACAGGACACATCACTATATCAACAGTATTCCTACTGACCATATTAATACAGGACACATCACTACTGCCCATATTATTACAGGTCACATCACTACTGGCCATATTAATACAGGACACATCACTATATCAACAGTATTCCTACTGACCATATTAATACAGGTCACATAACTACTGACCATATTAATACAGGATACATCACTATATCAACAGTATTCCTACTGATCATATTAATACAGGACACATCACTACTGGCCATATTAATACAGGACACATCACTACTGACCATATTAATACAGGACACAACACTACTGACCATATTAATATAGGACACATCACTATATCAACAGTATTCCTACTGACTATATTAATACAGGACACATCACTACTGACCATATTAATACAGGACACATCACTATATCAACAGTATTCCTATTGACTATATTAATACAGGACACATCACTACTGACCATATTAATACAGGACACATCACTATATCAACAGTATTCCTACTGACCATATTAATACAGGACACATCACTATATCAACAGTATTCCTATTGACCATATTAATACAGGACACATCACTATATCAACAGTATTCCTACTGACCATATTAATACAGGACACATCACTACTGACCATATTAATACAGGACACATCACTATATCAACAGTATTCCTACTGGCCATATTAATACAGGACACATCACTATTTCAACAGTATTCCTACTGGCCATATTAATACAGGACACATCACTATATCAACAGTATTCCTACTGACCATATTAATACAGGACACATCACTATATCAACAGTATTCCTACTGACCATATTAATACAGGATACATCACTATATCAACAGTATTCCTACTGACCATATTAATACAGGACACATCACTACTGACCTAATTAATACAGGACACATCACTATATCAACAGTATTCCTACTGACCATATTAATACAGGACACATCACTATATCAACAGTATTCCTACTGACTATATTAATACAGGACACATCACTACTGACCATATTAATACAGGACACATCACTATATCAACAGTATTCCTACTGACCATATTAATACAGGACACATCACTATATCAACAGTATTCCTACTGACCATATTAATACAGGACACATCACTACTGACCATATTAATACAGGACACATCACTACTGACCATATTAATACAGGACACATCACTATATCAACAGTATTCCTACTGACTATATTAATACAGGACACATCACTATATCAACAGTATTCCTACTGACTATATTAATACAGGACACATCACTACTGACCATATTAATACAGGACACATCACTATATCAACATTATTCCTACTGACCATATTAATACAGGACACATCACTACTGACCATATTAATACAGGACACATCACTATATCAACAGTATTCCTACTGACCATATTAATACAGGACACATCACTACTGACCATATTAATACAGGACACATCACTATATCAACAGTATTCCTACTGACTATATTAATACAGGACACATCACTATATCAACAGTATTCCTACTGACCATATTAATACAGGACACATCACTATATCAACAGTATTCCTACTGACTATATTAATACAGGACACATCACTACTGACCATATTAATACAGGACACATCACTATATCAACAGTATTCCTACTGACTATATTAATACAGGACACATCACTACTGACCATATTAATACAGGACACATCACTATATCAACAGTATTCCTACTGACTATATTAATACAGGACACATCACTACTGACCATATTAATACAGGACACATCACTATATCAACAGTATTCCTACTGACCATATTAATACAGGACACATCACTACTGACCATATTAATACAGGACACATCACTACTGACCATATTAATACAGGACACATCACTATATCAACAGTATTCCTACTGACCATATTAATACAGGACACATCACTATATCAACTGTATTCCTACTGACCATATTAATACAGGACACATCACTATATCAACAGTATTCCTACTGACCATATTAATACAGGACACATCACTATATCAACAGTATTCCTATTGACCATATTAATACAGGACACATCACTATATCAACAGTATTCCTACTGACCATATTAATACAGGACACATCACTACTGACCATATTAATACAGGACACATCACTACTGACCATATTAATACAGGACACATCACTACTGACCATATTAATACAGGACACATCACTATATCAACAGTATTCCTACTGACCATATTAATACAGGACACATCACTACTGACCATATTAATACAGGACACATCACTATATCAACAGTATTCCTACTGTCAATATTAATACAGGACACATCACTACTGACCATATTAATACAGGACACATCACTACTGACCATATTAATACAGGACACATCACTACTGACCATATTAATACAGGACACATCACTACTGACCATATTAATACAGGACACATCACTATATCAACAGTATTCCTACTGACTATATTAATACAGGACACATCACTACTGACCATATTAATACAGGACACATCACTATATCAACATTATTCCTACTGGCCATATTAATACAGGACACATCACTATATCAACAGTATTCCTACTGACTATATTAATACAGGACACATCACTACTGACCATATTAATACAGGACACATCACTATATCAACATTATTCCTACTGACCATATTAATACAGGACACATCACTACTGACCATATTAATACAGGACACATCACTATATCAACATTATTCCTACTGGCCATATTAATACAGGACACATCACTATATCAACAGTATTCCTACTGACTATATTAATACAGGACACATCACTACTGACCATATTAATACAGGACACATCACTATATCAACAGTATTCCTACTGACTATATTAATACAGGACACATCACTATATCAACAGTATTCCTACTGACCATATTAATACAGGACACATCACTACTGACCATATTAATACAGGACACATCACTATATCAACAGTATTCCTACTGACCATATTAATACAGGACACATCACTACTGACCATATTTATACAGGACACATCACTATATCAACAGTATTCCTACTGACCATATTTATACAGGACACATCACTATATCAACATTATTCCTACTGACCATATTAATACAGGACACATCACTATATCAACAGTATTCCTACTGACTATATTAATACAGGACACATCACTACTGACCATATTAATACAGGACACATCACTACTGACCATATTAATACAGGACACATCACTACTGACCATATTAATACAGGACACATCACTATATCAACAGTATTCCTACTGACTATATTAATACAGGACACATCACTATATCAACAGTATTCCTACTGACTATATTAATACAGGACACATCACTACTGACCATATTAATACAGGACACATCACTATATCAACAGTATTCCTATTGACCATATTAATACAGGATACATCACTATATCAACAGTATTCCTACTGACCATATTAATACAGGACACATCACTATATCAACTGTATTCCTACTGACCATATTAATACAGGACACATCACTATATCAACAGTATTCCTACTGACCATATTAATACAGGACACATAACTACTGACCATATTAATACAGGACACATCACTACTGACCATATTAATACAGGACACATCACTACTGACCATATTAATACAGGACACATCACTATATCAACAGTATTCCTACTGACTATATTAATACAGGACACATCACTACTGACCATATTAATACAGGACACATCACTATATCAACAGTATTCCTACTGACTATATTAATACAGGACACATCACTACTGACCATATTAATACAGGACACATCACTATATCAACAGTATTCCTACTGACCATATTAATACAGGACACATCACTATATCAACAGTATTCCTACTGGCCATATTAATACAGGACACATCACTATACCAACAGTATTCCTACTGACCATATTAATACAGGACACATCACTATAGACCATATTAATACAGGACACATCACTACTGACCATATTAATACAGGACACATCACTATATCAACAGTATTCCTACTGACCATATTAATACAGGACACATCACTACTGACCATATTAATACAGGATACATCACTATATCAACAGTATTCCTACTGACCATATTAATACAGGACACATCACTATATCAACATTATTCCTACTGACCATATTAATACAGGACACATCACTATATCAACAGTATTCCTACTGACTATATTAATACAGGATACATCACTATATCAACAGTATTCCTACTGGCCATATTAATACAGGACACATCACTATATCAACAGTATTCCTACTCACCATATTAATACAGGACACATCACTACTGACCATATTAATACAGGACACATCACTATATCAACAGTATTCCTACTGACCATATTAATACAGGACACATCACTACTGACCATATTAATACAGGACACATCACTACTGACCATATTAATACAGGACACATCACTACTGACCATATTAATACAGGACACATCACTATATCAACAGTATTCCTACTGACTATATTAATACAGGACACATCACTACTGACCATATTAATACAGGACACATCACTACTGACCATATTAATACAGGACACATCACTACTGACCATATTAATACAGGACACATCACTATATCAACAGTATTCCTACTGACTATATTAATACAGGACACATCACTATATCAACAGTATTCCTACTGACCATATCAATACAGGATACATCACTACTGACCATATTAATACAGGACACATCACTACTGACCATATTAATACAGGACACATCACTACTGACCATATTAATACAGGACACATCACTATATCACCTGTATTCCTACTGACTATATTAATACAGGACACATCACTATATCAACAGTGTTCCTACTGACCATATTAATACAGGACACATCACTACTGACCATATTAATACAGGACACATCACTATATCAACAGTATTCCTACTGACTATATTAATACAGGACACATCACTATATCAACAGTATTCCTACTGACTATATTAATACAGGACACATCACTACTGACCATATTAATACAGGCCACATCACTATATCAACAGTATTCCTATTGACCATATTAATACAGGATACATCACTATATCAACAGTATTCCTACTGACCATATTAATACAGGACACATCACTACTGACCATATTAATACAGGACACATCACTACTGACCATATTAATACAGGACACATCACTATATCACCTGTATTCCTACTGACTATATTAATACAGGACACATCACTATATCAACAGTGTTCCTACTGACCATATTAATACAGGACACATCACTACTGACCATATTAATACAGGACACATCACTATATCAACTGTATTCCTACTGACCATATTAATACAGGACACATCACTATATCAACAGTATTCCTACTGACCATATTAATACAGGACACATCACTACTGACCATATTAATACAGGACACATCACTACTGACCATATTAATACAGGACACATCACTACTGACCATATTAATACAGGACACATCACTATATCAACAGTATTCCTACTGACTATATTAATACAGGACACATCACTACTGACCATATTAATACAGGACACATCACTATATCAACAGTATTCCTACTGACTATATTAATACAGGACACATCACTACTGACCATATTAATACAGGACACATCACTATATCAACAGTATTCCTACTGACCATATTAATACAGGACACATCACTATATCAACAGTATTCCTACTGGCCATATTAATACAGGACACATCACTATACCAACAGTATTCCTACTGACCATATTAATACAGGACACATCACTACTGACCATATTAATACAGGACACATCACTACTGACCATATTAATACAGGACACATCACTATATCAACAGTATTCCTACTGACCATATTAATACAGGACACATCACTACTGACCATATTAATACAGGATACATCACTATATCAACAGTATTCCTACTGACCATATTAATACAGGACACATCACTATATCAACATTATTCCTACTGACCATATTAATACAGGACACATCACTATATCAACAGTATTCCTACTGACTATATTAATACAGGATACATCACTATATCAACAGTATTCCTACTGGCCATATTAATACAGGACACATCACTATATCAACAGTATTCCTACTGACCATATTAATACAGGACACATCACTACTGACCATATTAATACAGGACACATCACTATATCAACAGTATTCCTACTGACCATATTAATACAGGACACATCACTACTGACCATATTAATACAGGACACATCACTACTGACCATATTAATACAGGACACATCACTACTGACCATATTAATACAGGACACATCACTATATCAACAGTATTCCTACTGACCATATTAATACAGGACACATCACTACTGACCATATTAATACAGGACACATCACTATATCAACAGTATTCCTACTGACCATATTAATACAGGACACATCACTATATCAACAGTATTCCTACTGACTATATTAATACAGGACACATCACTACTGACCATATTAATACAGGATACATCACTACTGACCATATTAATACAGGACACATCACTACTGACCATATTAATACAGGACACATCACTACTGACCATATTAATACAGGACACATCACTATATCACCTGTATTCCTACTGACTATATTAATACAGGACACATCACTATATCAACAGTGTTCCTACTGACCATATTAATACAGGACACATCATTACTGACCATATTAATACAGGACACATCACTATATCAACAGTATTCCTACTGACCATATTAATACAGGACACATCACTATATCAACAGTATTCCTACTGACTATATTAATACAAGACACATCACTATATCAACAGTATTCCTATTGACCATATTAATACAGGACACATCACTACTGACCATATTAATACAGGATCCATCACTACTGACCATATTAATACAGGATCCATCACTACTGACTATATTAATACAGGACACATCACTATATCAACAGTATTCCTACTGACCATATTAATACAGGACACATCACTATATCAACAGTATTCCTACTGACTATATTAATACAAGACACATCACTATATCACCTGTATTCCTACTGACCATATTAATACAGGACACATCACTATATCAACATTATTCCTACTGTCCATATTAATACAGGACACATCACTATATCAACAGTATTCCTACTGACTATATTAATACAGGACACATCACTACTGACCATATTAATACAGGACACATCACTATATCAACAGTATTCCTACTGACTATATTAATACAGGACACATCACTATATCAACAGTATTCCTACTGACCATATTAATACAGGACACATCACTACTGACCATATTAATACAGGACACATCACTATATCAACAGTATTCCTACTGACCATATTAATACAGGACACATCACTACTGACCATATTTATACAGGACACATCACTATATCAACAGTATTCCTACTGACCATATTTATACAGGACACATCACTATATCAACATTATTCCTACTGACCATATTAATACAGGACACATCACTATATCAACAGTATTCCTACTGACTATATTAATACAGGACACATCACTACTGACCATATTAATACAGGACACATCACTACTGACCATATTAATACAGGACACATCACTACTGACCATATTAATACAGGACACATCACTATATCAACAGTATTCCTACTGACTATATTAATACAGGACACATCACTATATCAACAGTATTCCTACTGACTATATTAATACAGGACACATCACTACTGACCATATTAATACAGGACACATCACTATATCAACAGTATTCCTATTGACCATATTAATACAGGATACATCACTATATCAACAGTATTCCTACTGACCATATTAATACAGGACACATCACTATATCAACTGTATTCCTACTGACCATATTAATACAGGACACATCACTATATCAACAGTATTCCTACTGACCATATTAATACAGGACACATAACTACTGACCATATTAATACAGGACACATCACTACTGACCATATTAATACAGGACACATCACTACTGACCATATTAATACAGGACACATCACTATATCAACAGTATTCCTACTGACTATATTAATACAGGACACATCACTACTGACCATATTAATACAGGACACATCACTATATCAACAGTATTCCTACTGACTATATTAATACAGGACACATCACTACTGACCATATTAATACAGGACACATCACTATATCAACAGTATTCCTACTGACCATATTAATACAGGACACATCACTATATCAACAGTATTCCTACTGGCCATATTAATACAGGACACATCACTATACCAACAGTATTCCTACTGACCATATTAATACAGGACACATCACTATAGACCATATTAATACAGGACACATCACTACTGACCATATTAATACAGGACACATCACTATATCAACAGTATTCCTACTGACCATATTAATACAGGACACATCACTACTGACCATATTAATACAGGATACATCACTATATCAACAGTATTCCTACTGACCATATTAATACAGGACACATCACTATATCAACATTATTCCTACTGACCATATTAATACAGGACACATCACTATATCAACAGTATTCCTACTGACTATATTAATACAGGATACATCACTATATCAACAGTATTCCTACTGGCCAGATTAATACAGGACACATCACTATATCAACAGTATTCCTACTCACCATATTAATACAGGACACATCACTACTGACCATATTAATACAGGACACATCACTATATCAACAGTATTCCTACTGACCATATTAATACAGGACACATCACTACTGACCATATTAATACAGGACACATCACTACTGACCATATTAATACAGGACACATCACTACTGACCATATTAATACAGGACACATCACTATATCAACAGTATTCCTACTGACTATATTAATACAGGACACATCACTACTGACCATATTAATACAGGACACATCACTACTGACCATATTAATACAGGACACATCACTACTGACCATATTAATACAGGACACATCACTATATCAACAGTATTCCTACTGACTATATTAATACAGGACACATCACTATATCAACAGTATTCCTACTGACCATATCAATACAGGATACATCACTACTGACCATATTAATACAGGACACATCACTACTGACCATATTAATACAGGACACATCACTACTGACCATATTAATACAGGACACATCACTATATCACCTGTATTCCTACTGACTATATTAATACAGGACACATCACTATATCAACAGTGTTCCTACTGACCATATTAATACAGGACACATCACTACTGACCATATTAATACAGGACACATCACTATATCAACAGTATTCCTACTGACTATATTAATACAGGACACATCACTATATCAACAGTATTCCTACTGACTATATTAATACAGGACACATCACTACTGACCATATTAATACAGGCCACATCACTATATCAACAGTATTCCTATTGACCATATTAATACAGGATACATCACTATATCAACAGTATTCCTACTGACCATATTAATACAGGACACATCACTACTGACCATATTAATACAGGACACATCACTACTGACCATATTAATACAGGACACATCACTATATCACCTGTATTCCTACTGACTATATTAATACAGGACACATCACTATATCAACAGTGTTCCTACTGACCATATTAATACAGGACACATCACTACTGACCATATTAATACAGGACACATCACTATATCAACTGTATTCCTACTGACCATATTAATACAGGACACATCACTATATCAACAGTATTCCTACTGACCATATTAATACAGGACACATCACTACTGACCATATTAATACAGGACACATCACTACTGACCATATTAATACAGGACACATCACTACTGACCATATTAATACAGGACACATCACTATATCAACAGTATTCCTACTGACTATATTAATACAGGACACATCACTACTGACCATATTAATACAGGACACATCACTATATCAACAGTATTCCTACTGACTATATTAATACAGGACACATCACTACTGACCATATTAATACAGGACACATCACTATATCAACAGTATTCCTACTGACCATATTAATACAGGACACATCACTATATCAACAGTATTCCTACTGGCCATATTAATACAGGACACATCACTATACCAACAGTATTCCTACTGACCATATTAATACAGGACACATCACTACTGACCATATTAATACAGGACACATCACTACTGACCATATTAATACAGGACACATCACTATATCAACAGTATTCCTACTGACCATATTAATACAGGACACATCACTACTGACCATATTAATACAGGATACATCACTATATCAACAGTATTCCTACTGACCATATTAATACAGGACACATCACTATATCAACATTATTCCTACTGACCATATTAATACAGGACACATCACTATATCAACAGTATTCCTACTGACTATATTAATACAGGATACATCACTATATCAACAGTATTCCTACTGGCCATATTAATACAGGACACATCACTATATCAACAGTATTCCTACTGACCATATTAATACAGGACACATCACTACTGACCATATTAATACAGGACACATCACTATATCAACAGTATTCCTACTGACCATATTAATACAGGACACATCACTACTGACCATATTAATACAGGACACATCACTACTGACCATATTAATACAGGACACATCACTACTGACCATATTAATACAGGACACATCACTATATCAACAGTATTCCTACTGACCATATTAATACAGGACACATCACTACTGACCATATTAATACAGGACACATCACTATATCAACAGTATTCCTACTGACCATATTAATACAGGACACATCACTATATCAACAGTATTCCTACTGACTATATTAATACAGGACACATCACTACTGACCATATTAATACAGGATACATCACTACTGACCATATTAATACAGGACACATCACTACTGACCATATTAATACAGGACACATCACTACTGACCATATTAATACAGGACACATCACTATATCACCTGTATTCCTACTGACTATATTAATACAGGACACATCACTATATCAACAGTGTTCCTACTGACCATATTAATACAGGACACATCATTACTGACCATATTAATACAGGACACATCACTATATCAACAGTATTCCTACTGACCATATTAATACAGGACACATCACTATATCAACAGTATTCCTACTGACTATATTAATACAAGACACATCACTATATCAACAGTATTCCTATTGACCATATTAATACAGGACACATCACTACTGACCATATTAATACAGGATCCATCACTACTGACCATATTAATACAGGATCCATCACTACTGACTATATTAATACAGGACACATCACTATATCAACAGTATTCCTACTGACCATATTAATATAGGACACATCACTATATCAACAGTATTCCTACTGACCATATTAATACAGGACACATCACTACTGACCATATTAATACAGGACACATCACTATATCAACAGTATTCCTACTGACCATATTAATACAGGACACATCACTACTGACCATATTAATACAGGACACATCACTACTGACCATATTAATACAGGACACATCACTATATCAACAGTATTCCTACTGACCATATTAATACAGGACACATAACTATATCAACAGTATTCCTACTGACTATATTAATACAGGACACATCACTACTGACCATATTAATACAGGATACATCACTACTGACCATATTAATACAGGACACATCACTACTGACCATATTAATACAGGACACATCACTACTGACCATATTAATACAGGACACATCACTATATCACCTGTATTTCTACTGACTATATTAATACAGGACACATCACTATATCAACAGTGTTCCTACTGACCATATTAATACAGGACACATCATTACTGACCATATTAATACAGGACACATCACTATATCAACAGTATTCCTACTGACCATATTAATACAGGACACATCACTATATCAACAGTATTCCTACTGACTATATTAATACAAGACACATCACTATATCAACAGTATTCCTATTGACCATATTAATACAGGACACATCACTACTGACCATATTAATACAGGATCCATCACTACTGACCATATTAATACAGGATCCATCACTACTGACTATATTAATACAGGACACATCACTATATCAACAGTATTCCTACTGACCATATTAATATAGGACACATCACTATATCAACAGTATTCCTACTGACCATATTAATACAGGACACATCACTATATCAACAGTATTCCTACTGACTATATTAATACAGGACACATCACTACTGACCATATTAATACAGGATACATCACTACTGACCATATTAATACAGGACACATCACTACTGACCATATTAATACAGGACACATCACTACTGACCATATTAATACAGGACACATCACTATATCACCTGTATTCCTACTGACTATATTAATACAGGACACATCACTATATCAACAGTGTTCCTACTGACCATATTAATACAGGACACATCATTACTGACCATATTAATACAGGACACATCACTATATCAACAGTATTCCTACTGACCATATTAATACAGGACACATCACTATATCAACAGTATTCCTACTGACTATATTAATACAAGACACATCACTATATCAACAGTATTCCTATTGACCATATTAATACAGGACACATCACTACTGACCATATTAATACAGGATCCATCACTACTGACCATATTAATACAGGATCCATCACTACTGACTATATTAATACAGGACACATCACTATATCAACAGTATTCCTACTGACCATATTAATATAGGACACATCACTATATCAACAGTATTCCTACTGACCATATTAATACAGGACACATCACTACTGACCATATTAATACAGGACACATCACTATATCAACAGTATTCCTACTGACCATATTAATACAGGACACATCACTACTGACCATATTAATACAGGACACATCACTACTGACCATATTAATACAGGACACATCACTATATCAACAGTATTCCTACTGACCATATTAATACAGGACACATAACTATATCAACAGTATTCCTACTGACTATATTAATACAGGACACATCACTACTGACCATATTAATACAGGATACATCACTACTGACCATATTAATACAGGACACATCACTACTGACCATATTAATACAGGACACATCACTACTGACCATATTAATACAGGACACATCACTATATCACCTGTATTCCTACTGACTATATTAATACAGGACACATCACTATATCAACAGTATTCCGACTGACCATATTAATACAGGACACATCACTACTGACCATATTAATACAGGACACATCACTATATCAACAGTATTCCT
The DNA here is from genome assembly GCF_045679555.1 of Salvelinus alpinus. Taxonomy (NCBI): domain Eukaryota; kingdom Metazoa; phylum Chordata; class Actinopteri; order Salmoniformes; family Salmonidae; genus Salvelinus; species Salvelinus alpinus. The sequence goes on from NC_092088.1 coordinate 104,834,889, forward strand.
ACTGACCATATTAATACAGGACACATCACTACTGACCATATTAATACAGGACACATCACTACTGACCATATTAATACAGGACACATCACTATATCAACAGTATTCCTACTGACTATATTAATACAGGACACATCACTACTGACCATATTAATACAGGACACATCACTATATCAACAGTATTCCTACTGACCATATTAATACAGGACACATCACTACTGACCATATTAATACAGGACACATCACTATATCAACAGTATTCCTACTGACCATATTAATACAGGACACATCACTATATAAACTGTATTCCTACTGACTATATTAATACAGGATACATCACTATATCAACAGTATTCCTACTGGCCATATTAATACAGGACACATCACTATATCAACAGTATTCCTACTGACCATATTAATACAGGACACATCACTACTGACCATATTAATACAGGACACATCACTATATCAACAGTATTCCTACTGACCATATTAATACAGGACACATCACTACTGACCATATTAATACAGGACACATCACTACTGACCATATTAATACAGGACACATCACTACTGACCATATTAATACAGGACACATCACTATATCAACAGTATTCCTACTGACCATATTAATACAGGACACATCACTACTGACCATATTAATACAGGACACATCACTATATCAACAGTATTCCTACTGACCATATTAATACAGGACACATCACTATATCAACAGTATTCCTACTGACTATATTAATACAGGACACATCACTACTGACCATATTAATACAGGATACATCACTACTGACCATATTAATACAGGACACATCACTACTGACCATATTAATACAGGACACATCACTACTGACCATATTAATACAGGACACATCACTATATCACCTGTATTCCTACTGACTATATTAATACAGGACACATCACTATATCAACAGTGTTCCTACTGACCATATTAATACAGGACACATCACTACTGACCATATTAATACAGGACACATCACTATATCAACAGTATTCCTACTGACCATATTAATACAGGACACATCACTATATCAACAGTATTCCTACTGACTATATTAATACAAGACACATCACTATATCAACAGTATTCCTATTGACCATATTAATACAGGACACATCACTACTGACCATATTAATACAGGATCCATCACTACTGACCATATTAATACAGGATCCATCACTACTGACTATATTAATACAGGACACATCACTATATCAACAGTATTCCTACTGACCATATTAATATAGGACACATCACTATATCAACAGTATTCCTACTGACCATATTAATACAGGACACATCACTACTGACCATATTAATACAGGACACATCACTATATCAACAGTATTCCTACTGACCATATTAATACAGGACACATCACTACTGACCATATTAATACAGGACACATCACTATATCAACAGTATTCCTACTGACCATATTAATACAGGACACATCACTACTGACCATATTAATACAGGACACATCACTACTGACCATATTAATACAGGACACATCACTACTGACCATATTAATACAGGACACATCACTATATCAACAGTATTCCTACTGACCATATTAATACAGGACACATCACTACTGACCATATTAATACAGGACACATCACTATATCAACAGTATTCCTACTGACCATATTAATACAGGACACATCATTATATCAACAGTATTCCTACTGACTATATTAATACAGGACACATCACTACTGACCATATTAATACAGGATACATCACTACTGACCATATTAATACAGGACACATCACTACTGACCATATTAATACAGGACACATCACTACTGACCATATTAATACAGGACACATCACTATATCACCTGTATTCCTACTGACTATATTAATACAGGACACATCACTATATCAACAGTGTTCCTACTGACCATATTAATACAGGACACATCACTACTGACCATATTAATACAGGACACATCACTATATCAACAGTATTCCTACTGACCATATTAATACAGGACACATCACTATATCAACAGTATTCCTACTGACTATATTAATACAAGACACATCACTATATCAACAGTATTCCTATTGACCATATTAATACAGGACACATCACTACTGACCATATTAATACAGGATCCATCACTACTGACCATATTAATACAGGATCCATCACTACTGACTATATTAATACAGGACACATCACTATATCAACAGTATTCCTACTGACCATATTAATATAGGACACATCACTATATCAACAGTATTCCTACTGACCATATTAATACAGGACACATCACTACTGACCATATTAATACAGGACACATCACTATATCAACAGTATTCCTACTGACCATATTAATACAGGACACATCACTACTGACCATATTAATACAGGACACATCACTACTGACCATATTAATACAGGACACATCACTATATCAACAGTATTCCTACTGACCATATTAATACAGGACACATAACTATATCAACAGTATTCCTACTGACTATATTAATACAGGACACATCACTACTGACCATATTAATACAGGATACATCACTACTGACCATATTAATACAGGACACATCACTACTGACCATATTAATACAGGACACATCACTACTGACCATATTAATACAGGACACACCACTATATCACCTGTATTCCTACTGACTATATTAATACAGGACACATCACTATATCAACAGTATTCCTACTGACCATATTAATACAGGACACATCACTACTGACCATATTAATACAGGACACATCACTATATCAACAGTATTCCTACTGACCATATTAATACAGGACACATCACTACTGACCATATTAATACAGGACACATCACTACTGACCATATTAATACAGGACACATCACTATATCAACAGTATTCCTACTGACTATATTAATACAGGACACATCACTACTGACCATATTAATACAGGACACATCACTATATCAACAGTATTCCTACTGACCATATTAATACAGGACACATCACTACTGACCATATTAATACAGGACACATCACTATATCAACAGTATTCCTACTGACCATATTAATACAGGACACATCACTATATAAACTGTATTCCTACTGACCATATTAATACAGGACACATCACTATATCAACAGTATTCCTACCGACCATATTAATACAGGACACATCACTACTGACTATATTAATACAGGACACATCACTATATCAACAGTATTCCTACTGACCATATTAATACAGGACACATCACTACTGACCATATTAATACAGGACACATCACTATATCAACAGTATTCCTACTGACTATATTAATACAGGACACATCACTACTGACCATATTAATACAGGACACATCACTACTGACCATATTAATACAGGACACATCACTACTGACCATATTAATACAGGACACATCACTACTGACCATATTAATACAGGACACATCACTATTTCAACAGTATTCCTACTGACTATATTAATACAGGACACATCACTATATCAACAGTATTCCTACTGACCATATTAATACAGGACACATCACTATATCAACAGTATTCCTACTGGCCATATTAATACAGGATACATCACTATATCAACAGTATTCCTACTGACTATATTAATACAGGACACATCACTACTGACCATATTAATACAGGACACATCACTATATCAACAGTATTCCTACTGACTATATTAATACAGGACACATCACTACTGACCATATTAATACAGGATACATCACTATATCAACAGTATTCCTACTGACCATATTAATACAGGACACATCACTATATCAACAGTATTCCTACTGACCATATTAATACAGGACACATCACTACTGACCATATTAATACAGGACACATCACTATATCAACAGTATTCCTACTGACCATATTAATACAGGACACATAACTATATCAACAGTATTCCTACTGACTATATTAATACAGGACACATCACTACTGACCATATTAATACAGGATACATCACTACTGACCATATTAATACAGGACACATCACTACTGACCATATTAATACAGGACACATCACTACTGACCATATTAATACAGGACACATCACTATATCACCTGTATTCCTACTGACTATATTAATACAGGACACATCACTATATCAACAGTATTCCGACTGACCATATTAATACAGGACACATCACTACTGACCATATTAATACAGGACACATCACTATATCAACAGTATTCCTACTGACCATATTAATACAGGACACATCACTACTGACCATATTAATACAGGACACATCACTACTGACCATATTAATACAGGACACATCACTATATCAACAGTATTCCTACTGACTATATTAATACAGGACACATCACTACTGACCATATTAATACAGGACACATCACTATATCAACAGTATTCCTACTGACCATATTAATACAGGACACATCACTACTGACCATATTAATACAGGACACATCACTATATCAACAGTATTCCTACTGACCATATTAATACAGGACACATGACTATATAAACTGTATTCCTACTGACTATATTAATACAGGATACATCACTATATCAACAGTATTCCTACTGGCCATATTAATACAGGACACATCACTATATCAACAGTATTCCTACTGACCATATTAATACAGGACACATCACTACTGACCATATTAATACAGGACACATCACTATATCAACAGTATTCCTACTGACCATATTAATACAGGACACATCACTACTGACCATATTAATACAGGACACATCACTACTGACCATATTAATACAGGACACATCACTACTGACCATATTAATACAGGACACATCACTATATCAACAGTATTCCTACTGACCATATTAATACAGGACACATCACTACTGACCATATTAATACAGGACACATCACTATATCAACAGTATTCCTACTGACCATATTAATACAGGACACATCACTATATCAACAGTATTCCTACTGACTATATTAATACAGGACACATCACTACTGACCATATTAATACAGGATACATCACTACTGACCATATTAATACAGGACACATCACTACTGACCATATTAATACAGGACACATCACTACTGACCATATTAATACAGGACACATCACTATATCACCTGTATTCCTACTGACTATATTAATACAGGACACATCACTATATCAACAGTGTTCCTACTGACCATATTAATACAGGACACATCACTACTGACCATATTAATACAGGACACATCACTATATCAACAGTATTCCTACTGACCATATTAATACAGGACACATCACTATATCAACAGTATTCCTACTGACTATATTAATACAAGACACATCACTATATCAACAGTATTCCTATTGACCATATTAATACAGGACACATCACTACTGACCATATTAATACAGGATCCATCACTACTGACCATATTAATACAGGATCCATCACTACTGACTATATTAATACAGGACACATCACTATATCAACAGTATTCCTACTGACCATATTAATATAGGACACATCACTATATCAACAGTATTCCTACTGACCATATTAATACAGGACACATCACTACTGACCATATTAATACAGGACACATCACTATATCAACAGTATTCCTACTGACCATATTAATACAGGACACATCACTACTGACCATATTAATACAGGACACATCACTATATCAACAGTATTCCTACTGACCATATTAATACAGGACACATCACTACTGACCATATTAATACAGGACACATCACTACTGACCATATTAATACAGGACACATCACTACTGACCATATTAATACAGGACACATCACTATATCAACAGTATTCCTACTGACCATATTAATACAGGACACATCACTACTGACCATATTAATACAGGACACATCACTATATCAACAGTATTCCTACTGACCATATTAATACAGGACACATCATTATATCAACAGTATTCCTACTGACTATATTAATACAGGACACATCACTACTGACCATATTAATACAGGATACATCACTACTGACCATATTAATACAGGACACATCACTACTGACCATATTAATACAGGACACATCACTACTGACCATATTAATACAGGACACATCACTATATCACCTGTATTCCTACTGACTATATTAATACAGGACACATCACTATATCAACAGTGTTCCTACTGACCATATTAATACAGGACACATCACTACTGACCATATTAATACAGGACACATCACTATATCAACAGTATTCCTACTGACCATATTAATACAGGACACATCACTATATCAACAGTATTCCTACTGACTATATTAATACAAGACACATCACTATATCAACAGTATTCCTATTGACCATATTAATACAGGACACATCACTACTGACCATATTAATACAGGATCCATCACTACTGACCATATTAATACAGGATCCATCACTACTGACTATATTAATACAGGACACATCACTATATCAACAGTATTCCTACTGACCATATTAATATAGGACACATCACTATATCAACAGTATTCCTACTGACCATATTAATACAGGACACATCACTACTGACCATATTAATACAGGACACATCACTATATCAACAGTATTCCTACTGACCATATTAATACAGGACACATCACTACTGACCATATTAATACAGGACACATCACTACTGACCATATTAATACAGGACACATCACTATATCAACAGTATTCCTACTGACCATATTAATACAGGACACATAACTATATCAACAGTATTCCTACTGACTATATTAATACAGGACACATCACTACTGACCATATTAATACAGGATACATCACTACTGACCATATTAATACAGGACACATCACTACTGACCATATTAATACAGGACACATCACTACTGACCATATTAATACAGGACACACCACTATATCACCTGTATTCCTACTGACTATATTAATACAGGACACATCACTATATCAACAGTATTCCTACTGACCATATTAATACAGGACACATCACTACTGACCATATTAATACAGGACACATCACTATATCAACAGTATTCCTACTGACCATATTAATACAGGACACATCACTACTGACCATATTAATACAGGACACATCACTACTGACCATATTAATACAGGACACATCACTATATCAACAGTATTCCTACTGACTATATTAATACAGGACACATCACTACTGACCATATTAATACAGGACACATCACTATATCAACAGTATTCCTACTGACCATATTAATACAGGACACATCACTACTGACCATATTAATACAGGACACATCACTATATCAACAGTATTCCTACTGACCATATTAATACAGGACACATCACTATATAAACTGTATTCCTACTGACCATATTAATACAGGACACATCACTATATCAACAGTATTCCTACCGACCATATTAATACAGGACACATCACTACTGACTATATTAATACAGGACACATCACTATATCAACAGTATTCCTACTGACCATATTAATACAGGACACATCACTACTGACCATATTAATACAGGACACATCACTATATCAACAGTATTCCTACTGACTATATTAATACAAGACACATCACTACTGACCATATTAATACAGGACACATCACTACTGACCATATTAATACAGGACACATCACTACTGACCATATTAATACAGGACACATCACTACTGACCATATTAATACAGGACACATCACTATTTCAACAGTATTCCTACTGACTATATTAATACAGGACACATCACTATATCAACAGTATTCCTACTGACCATATTAATACAGGACACATCACTATATCAACAGTATTCCTACTGGCCATATTAATACAGGATACATCACTATATCAACAGTATTCCTACTGACTATATTAATACAGGACACATCACTACTGACCATATTAATACAGGACACATCACTATATCAACAGTATTCCTACTGACTATATTAATACAGGACACATCACTACTGACCATATTAATACAGGATACATCACTATATCAACAGTATTCCTACTGACCATATTAATACAGGACACATCACTATATCAACAGTATTCCTACTGACTATATTAATACAAGACACATCACTACTGACCATATTAATACAGGACACATCACTACTGACCATATTAATACAGGACACATCACTACTGACCATATTAATATAGGACACATCACATTAAAAAACTACTACAGTGTTTGTAGTTTTAGTCTACAGTGGTTGTAGTTTTTTAATCTACAGTGTTTGTAGTTTTTTCATCTACAGTGTTTGTAGTTTTTTAATCTACTTCTTTATCCCCTGGCTGAACCTGTTAACTTCTTCAGACAGCCTGGTATTGACTGATAGGATTGATCAAGCTGAGAGGAGGCCAAATGGTTCTGATTAAACGTGTTTCTGTCTGTTGACATGTTGATTTAAGATGTCAAAAGGTTTCAAGACTCAGTCCCCTATGGACTCTCTTCCCCTCTCGTTCCCTCTCTCCCTTTCTACCTCTCTCTCCCTCTCCCTCTCTATCTCTCTATCTCTCTATCTCTCTCCCTCTACCTCTCCCTCCACCTCTCTCTCCCTCTAACTCTCTCCCCTCTAACTCTCTCCCCTCTCACTCTCTCCCCTCTCACTCTCTCTCCCTCCACCTCTCTCACTCTCTCTCCCTCTACCTCTCCCTCCACCTCTCTCTCCCTCTACCTCTCTCCCCTCTCTACTCTCTCCCCTCTCACTCTCTCCCCTCTCACTCTCTCTCCCTCCACCTCTCTCACTCTCTCTACCTCTACCTCTCCCTCCACCTCTACCTCTCCCTCCACCTCTACCTCTCCCTCCACCTTTCTCTCTCTCTCTCTACCTCTCTCTCACTCTACCTCTCTCTCTCTCTCTCTCTCTCTCTCTCTCTCTCTCTCTCTCTCTCTCTCTCTCTCTCTCTCTCTCTCTCTCTCTCTCTCTCTCTCTCTCTCTCTCTCTCTCTCTCTCTCTCTCTCTCTCTCTCTACCTCTCTCTCTCACTCTACCTCTCTCTCTCTCTAACTCTCTCCCCTCTAACTCTCTCTCCCTCCACCTCTCTCACTCTCTCTCCCTCTACCTCTACCTCTATCTCCACCTCTCTCACTCTCTCTCACTCTACCTCTCTCTCTCTCTACCTCTCTCTCTCTACCTCTCTCTAACTCTCTCCCCTTTACCTCTTTACCTCTCTCCCTCTCTCTCCCCCTCTACCTCTCTAACTCTCTCGCCCCCTCTATATCTGTCCCTCTCCCTTCCCCTCTATCTTTCTCCCTCCTCAGTCAGTCAGTCTCTCCCTCCATCAGTGTTTTGATGTGGAACTAACATGCTCTGGAGAACAGATAACAGCAGCATTTCTAATCTGTGTCCACATTTCAGCTGTTAAAGCTTCTCCTGGAGATATCCCTCCCTCCCTCGCTCCCTCCCTCCCTCCCTCCCTCCCTCCCTCCCTCCCTCCCTCCCTCCCTCCCTCCCTCCCTCCCTCCCTCCCTCCCTCTTCTTCACTCCCTCCCTCCCTCCCTCCCTCCCTTCAGACTGTATCTGTCAGTCACTGTTGACGCTTGAAGCAGTTTTTCTGTATCTGTCTGCAGATACAGTCAGTTTAGAGTGGCTGATAGTTAGTTAACCTGGCTGCTAGTTAGTTAACCTGGCTGCTAGTTAGTTAATATTTCTGCTAGTTAGTTAATCTGGCTGCTAGTTAGTTAATCTGAAGGGCTGGAGAGTCAGTTTAGAGTGGCTGCTAGTTAGTTAATCTGAAGGGTTGTAGAGTCAGTTTAGAGTGGCTGCTAGTTAGTTAACCTGGCTGCTAGTTAGTTAATCTAAAGGGTTGTAGAGTCAGTTTAGAGTCAGTTTAGAGTGGCTGCTAGTTAGTTAATCTGAAGGGTTGTAGAGTCAGTTTAGAGTGGCTGTTAGTTAGTTAATCTGAAGGGTTGTAGAGTCAGTTTAGAGTGGTTGCTAGTTAGTTAATCTGAAGGGTTGTAGAGTCAGTTTAGAGTGGCTGCTAGTTAGTTAATCTGAAGGGTTGTAGAGTCAGATTAGAGTGGCTGCTAGTTAGTTAACATGGCTGCTAGTTAGTTAATCTGAAGGGTTGTAGAGTCAGTTTAGAGTGGCTGCTAGTTAGTTAACATGGCTGCTAGTTAGTTAATCTAAAGGGTTGTAGAGTCAGTTTAGAGTCAGTTTAGAGTGGCTGCTAGTTAGTTAACATGGCTGCTAGTTAGTTAATCTAAAGGGTTGTAGAGTCAGTTTAGAGTCAGTTTAGAGTGGCTGCTAGTTAGTTAAGAAGCAGTGAGGCTTGGTTGCGTTGGGTTTCGGAGGACACGCGGCTCTCGACCTTCGCCTCTCCCCGAGTCCGTACGGGAGTTGCAGCGATGAGACAAGACTGTAACTACCAATTGGGAAGAAAATGGGGTCAAAAATAAGTCATGTAGATACAGCTCTGGGGCTTTTGTACAGGTTGTGCATCTTATTTAGGTTTATTTAATAAAACATCGGAGTGGATTTGTGATTTCTCCAACAACACGATCACGTAATTCTCTATCCTGCCAGTAAAACTCTGCTCCACCAGCCGGTCACTGTTGTTCTCGTTCTCCACTATGATTATTGTCGACGCAGTATTTGTGGTTCCTGTTATAAATGGTTTACAGTAGTTAATAATCCATCTGCTTCCCATTGAGAACAAGAGTCTTGGCTCAGAACATACATTCCTGCTCCACTACTAACCCCTAACCTCTCACCTATTACCTCAACCACTTCTACATATTGGGACAGAGTTGGGTATGAGACTACCATCTAGCCTCTACACCTGGCTAGCTATACACTCCATGGTTCTAGGAACTTGTCATTCTTTCTAAGAGTGTAGTGTCCGTATGTACACCACCCGATAAGGGATCATAGCTTTCATCTGAATTCACACGGTCAGTCTGTGTTATGTAAAGAGCCGTACTTAATGTTTTGTTGTCTACGACGTCTGTCTGTAATATAGTCAGTGGTGGGAAAAGTATTACATTGTCATAGTTGAGTTAAAAGTTAAAAAATACTGTCCCTTAGTAGAAAAATGACTCAAGTAAAAGTCACCCAGTTAAATACTACTTGAGTAAAAGTCTAAAAGTATTTGGTTTTAAAAATAGTATCAAAAGTAAGAGTATAAATAATTTCAAATTCCTTATATTAAGCAAACCACACAGCACCATTTTCTTGTTTATTTTTATTTACGGATAGCCAGGGTCACACTCCAACACTCAGACATCATTTACAAAACAAAGCATTTGTGTTTAGTGATTCCACCAGATCAGAGGCAGTAGGGATGACCAGGGATGTTGTCTTGTGTGAATTTGACCATTTTCCCGTCCTGCTAAGCATTTGAAATGTAACGAGTACATTTGGGTGTCAGGTAAAATGTAATGAGTAAAAAGTACGTTATTTTCTTTAGGAATTTAGTGAAGTAAAAGTAAAAGTAAATACGAATAGTAAAATAAAGTACAGATACCCCCCAAAAAACTTTAAAGTATGTTTTCTTAAGTACTTTACACCACTGAACAAATATATAAATGCAACATGCAACAATTTCAACGATTTTATTGAGTTACAGCTCATATAAGGAAATCAGTCAATTTAAATAAATAAATTAGGCCCTAATCTATGGATTTCACATGACTGGGAATACAGATATGCATCTGTTGGTCACAGATACCTTATAAAAAGGTAGGGGGGTGGATCAGAAAACCAGTCAGTATCTGGTGAGACCACCATTTGCCTCATGCAGCGTGACACATCTCCTTTGCATAGAGTCGATCAGCCTGTTGATTGTGGCCTGTGGAATGTTGTCCCACTCCTCTTCAATGGCTGTGCGAAGTTGGTGGATATTGGCAGGAACTGGAGCAGGCTGTCGTACACGTAGATCCAGAGCATCCCAAACATGCTTAATGGGTGATATGTCTGAGTATGTAGGCCATGGAAGAACTGGGACATTTTCAGCTTCCAGGAATTGTGTACAGATTCTTGCAACATGGGGCCGTGTATTATCATACTGAAACATGAGATGATGGCGGCGGATGAATGGCATGACAATGGGCCTCAGGATCTCGTCACGGTGTCTCTGTGTATTCAAATTGCCATCGATAAAATGTAATTGTGTTCGTTGTCCGTAGTTTATGCCTGCCCCATACCATAACCCCACCACCACCATGGGGCACTCTGTTCACAACGTTGACATCAGTAAACCACTCGCCCACGTGACTCCATACACACGGTCTGCCATCTACCCGGTACAATTGAAACCCGGGATTAATCCGTGAAGAGCATATTTCTCCAGCATGCCAGTGGCCGTCGAAGGTGAACCCACTGACGTTGGTTATGACGCCAAGCTGCAGTCAGGTCAAGACCCTGGCGAGGACGACGAGCTCATAGATGAGCTCCCTGAGACGGTTTCTGACAGTTTGTGTAGAAATTATTCGGTTGTGCAAAGCCACAGTTTCAGCAGCTGTCTAGGTGGCTGGTCTCATACGATCCCGCAGGTGAAGAAGCCGGATGTGGAGGTCCTGGGCTGGCCTGGTTACACGTGGTCTGGGGTTGTGAGGCTGGTTGGACGTAATGCCAAATTCTCTAAAACAATGTTGGAGGCAGCTTTTATGGCAACAGCTCTGGTGGACATTTCTGCAGTCAGCATGCCAATTGTACGCTCCCTCAAAACTTGAGACATCTGTGGCATTGTGTTGTGTGACAAAACTGCACATTTTAGAGTGGCCTCTTTATTGTCCCCAGCACAAGGTGCACCTTCGTAATGATCATTTACATTTTAGTCATTTAGCAGACGCTCTTATCCAGAGCGACTTACAAATTGGAAAGTTCATACATATTCATCCTGGTCCCCCCGTGGGGAATGAACCCACAACCCTGGCGTTGCAAGCGCCATGCTCTACCAACTGAGCCACACGGGACCAATGATCACGCTGTTTAATCAGCTTATTGATATACCACACCTGTCAGGTGGATGGATTATTTTGGCAAAGGAGAAATGCTCACAAACAGGGATGTAAAACGAATTTGTACCAATTTTGTTTTAGAGAAATAAGCTTTTTTTTGTGCATATGGAAAATTTCGGGCATCTTTTATTTCATCTCATGAAACACTTTACATGCAGCATTTCAATGTTATGTTGTCCGCTGTTCAGGTCACCTGATGTCTTCGATAGGAGCCTGTTGTTCTGTAGTTCTTCCACGCTGAGTTAGAGAAAGACTAGAGAGGCTTGACATGCTGAGTTAGAGAGGCTGCTACTGACACCTTCTGAATGACTCCAATTCACCATGTCTCCCCTGCCGTGCCGTGCCCGAGCCGGCGTCTAACCACATGTCATCTTGCTCAGGATGGGGGCCACACACACTTGAAGATGAGACCTATTGGACAGAAAACATATGGTTGCGTACAGTTTTGCCAATGCAAATCAAATCAAAGCCATTTTTATTTGCGGGTGTAGCGAAATGCTTGTGCTTCGCCAACAGTGCAGCATTATCTAACAAACTACACAACATATACCTAATACACACAAATCCAGTGCTGCTGGAATGAGGTAAACCAGCGGTGGGATGCAGGGTGCTATGCTGCTGGAATGAGGTAAACCAGCGGTGGGATGCAGGGTGCTATGCTGCTGGAATGAGGTAAACCAGCGGTGGGATGCAGGGTGCTATGCTGCTGGAATGAGGTAAACCAGCGGTGGGATGCAAGGTGCTATGCTGCTGGAATGAGATAAACCAGCAGTGGGATGCAGGGTGCTATGCTGCTGGAATGAGATAAACCAGCAGTGGGATGCAGGGTGCTATGCTGCTGGAATGAGGCAAACCAGCGGTGGGATGCAGGGTGCTATGCTGCTGGAATGAGGCAAACCAGCGGTGGGATGCAGGGTGCTATGCTGCTGGAATGAGGTAAACCAGCGGTGGGATGCAGGGTGCTATGCTGCTGGAATGAGGCAAACCAGCGGTGGGATGCAGGGTGCTATGCTGCTGGAATGAGGCAAACCAGCGGTGGGATGCAGGGTGCTATGCTGCTGGAATGAGGTAAACCAGCGGTGGGATGCAGGGTGCTATGCTGCTGGAATGAGATAAACCAGCAGTGGGATGCAGGGTGCTATGCTGCTGGAATGAGGCAAACCAGCGGTGGGATGCAGGGTGCTATGCTGCTGGAATGAGGCAAACCAGCGGTGGGATGCAGGGTGCTATGCTGCTGGAATGAGGCAAACCAGCGGTGGGATGCAGGGTGCTATGCTCCTGGAATGAGGCAAACCAGCAGTGGGATGCAGGGTGCTATGCTGCTGGAATGAGGCAAACCAGCGGTGGGATGCAGGGTGCTATGCTGCTGGAATGAGGCAAACCAGCGGTGGGATGCAGGGTGCTATGCTGCTGGAATGAGGTAAACCAGCGGTGGGATGCAGGGTGCTATGCTGCTGGAATGAGGTAAACCAGCGGTGGGATGCAGGGTGCTATGCTGCTGGAATGAGGTAAACCAGCAGTGGGATGCAGGGTGCTATGCTGCTGGAATGAGGTAAACCAGCAGTGGGATGCAGAGTGCTATGCTGCTGGAATGAGGTAAACCAGCAGTGGTGCGCAGGGTGCTATGCTGCTGGAATGAGGCAAGCCAGCAGTGGGATGCAGGGTGCTATGCTGCTGGAATGAGGCAAACCAGCAGTGGGATGCAGGGTGCTATGCTGCTGGAATGAGGCAAACCAGCGGTGGGATGCAGGGTGCTATGCTGCTGGAATGAGATAAACCAGCAGTGGGATGCAGGGTGCTATGCTGCTGGAATGAGATAAACCAGCGGTGGGATGCAGGGTGCTATGCTGCTGGAATGAGGCAAACCAGCGGTGGGATGCAGGGTGCTATGCTGCTGGAATGAGGCAAACCAGCGGTGGGATGCAGGGTGCTATGCTGCTGGAATGAGATAAACCAGCGGTGGGATGCAGGGTGCTATGCTGCTGGAATGAGGCAAGCCAGCAGTGGGATGCATATGTATATAACTACATCTATACCACCACCACCACCATATGTATATAACTACATCCACCACCACCACCACCACCATATGTATATAACTACATCTATACCACCACCACCACCATATGTATATAACTACATCTATACCACCACCACCACCATATGTATATAACTACATCTATACCACCACCACCACCACCATATGTATATAACTACATCTATACCACCACCACCACCATATGTATATAACTACATCTATACCACCACCACCATATGTATATAACTACATCTATACCACCACCACCATATGTATATAACTACATCTATACCACCACCACCACCATAAGTATATAACTACATCTATACCACCACCACCACCATATGTATATAACTACATCTATACCACCACCACCACCATATGTATATAACTACATCTATACCACCACCACCATATGTATATAACTACATCCACCACCACCACCACCATATGTATATAACTACATCTATACCACCACCACCATATGTATATAACTACATCTATACCACCACCACCACCATATGTATATAACTACATCTATACCACCACCACCACCATATGTATATAACTACATCTATACCACCACCACCACCATATGTATATAACTACATCTATACCACCACCACCACCACCATATGTATATAACTACATCTATACCACCACCACCACCATATGTATATAACTACATCTATACCACCACCACCACCATATGTATATAACTACATCTATACCACCACCACCACCACCATATGTATATAACTACATCTATACCACCACCACCACCATATGTATATAACTACATCTATACCACCACCACCACCATATGTATATAACTACATCTATACCACCACCACCACCATAAGTATATAACTACATCTATACCACCACCACCACCATAAGTATATAACTACATCTATACCACCACCACCACCATATGTATATAACTACATCTATACCACCACCACCATATGTATATAACTACATCTATACCACCACCACCATA
The DNA here is from genome assembly GCF_045679555.1 of Salvelinus alpinus. Lineage (NCBI taxonomy): Eukaryota > Metazoa > Chordata > Actinopteri > Salmoniformes > Salmonidae > Salvelinus > Salvelinus alpinus. Next base: position 104,850,923 of record NC_092088.1, read on the forward strand.
TGTATATAACTACATCTATACCACCACCACCATATGTATATAACTACATCTATACCACCACCACCACCATATGTATATAACTACATCTATACCACCACCACCACCATATGTATATAACTACATCTATACCACCACCACCACCATATGTATATAACTACATCTATACCACCACCACCATATGTATATAACTACATCTATACCACCACCACCATATGTATATAACTACATCCACCACCACCACCACCACCATATGTATATAACTACATCTATACCACCACCCACCACCATATGTATATAACTACATCCACCATCATATGTATATAACTACATCTATACCACCACCACCACCATATGTATATAACTACATCTATACCACCACCACCACCATATGTATATAACTACATCTATACCACCACCACCACCATATGTATATAACTACATCTATACCACCACCACCATATGTATATAACTACATCTATACCACCACCACCACCATAAGTATATAACTACATCTATACCACCACCACCACCATATGTATATAACTACATCTATACCACCACCACCATATGTATATAACTACATCTATACCACCACCACCACCATAAGTATATAACTACATCTATACCACCACCACCACCATATGTATATAACTACATCTATACCACCACCACCACCATATGTATATAACTACATCTATACCACCACCACCACCATACTGTATATAACTACATCTATACCACCACCACCACCATATGTATATAACTACATCTATACCACCACCACCACCATATGTATATAACTACATCTATACCACCACCACCACCATATGTATATAACTACATCTATACCACCACCACCACCATATGTATATAACTACATCTATACCACCACCACCACCATATGTATATAACTACATCTATACCACCACCACCACCATATGTATATAACTACATCCACCATCATATGTATATAACTACATCTATACCACCACCACCACCATATGCCTATAACTACATCTATACCACCACCACCACCATATGTATATAACTACATCTATACCACCACCACCATATGTATATAACTACATCTATACCACCACCACCACCATAAGTATATAACTACATCTATACCACCACCACCACCATATGTATATAACTACATCTATACCACCACCACCACCATATGTATATAACTACATCTATACCACCACCACCATATGTATATAACTACATCTATACCACCACCACCACCATATGTATATAACTACATCTATACCACCACCACCACCACATGTATATAACTACATCTATACCACCACCACCACCATATGTATATAACTACATCTAAACCACCACCACCACCATATGTATATAACTACATCTATACCACCACCACCACCATATGTATATAACTACATCTATACCACCACCACCATATGTATATAACTACATCTATACCACCACCACCACCATATGTATATAACTACATCTATACCACCACCACCATATGTATATAACTACATCTATACCACCACCACCACCATATGTATATAACTACATCTATACCACCACCACCACCATATGTATATAACTACATCTATACCACCACCACCACCATATGTATATAACTACATCTATACCACCACCACCACCATATGTATATAACTACATCTATACCACCACCACCATATGTATATAACTACATCTATACCACCACCACCACCATATGTATATAACTACATCTATACCACCACCACCACCATAAGTATATAACTACATCTATACCACCACCACCACCATATGTATATAACTACATCTATACCACCACCACCACCATATGTATATAACTACATCTATACCACCACCACCATATGTATATAACTACATCTATACCACCACCACCACCATAAGTATATAACTACATCTATACCACCACCACCACCATATGTATATAACTACATCTATACCACCACCACCATATGTATATAACTACATCTATACCACCACCACCATATGTATATAACTACATCTATACCACCACCACCACCATATGTATATAACTACATCTATACCACCACCACCACCATATGTATATAACTACATCTATACCACCACCACCATATGTATATAACTACATCTATACCACCACCACCACCATATGTATATAACTACATCTATACCACCACCACCACCACCATATGTATATAACTACATCTATACCACCACCACCACCATATGTATATAACTACATCTATACCACCACCACCACCATATGTATATAACTACATCTATACCACCACCACCATATGTATATAACTACATCTATACCACCACCACCACCATATGTATATAACTACATCTATACCACCACCACCATTTATGTATATAACTACATCTATACCACCACCACCACCATATGTATATAACTACATCTATACCACCACCACCATATGTATATAACTACATCTATACCACCACCACCACCACCATATGTATATAACTACATCTATACCACCACCACCATTTATGTATATAACTACATCTATACCACCACCACCACCACCATATGTATATAACTACATCTATACCACCACCACCATATGTATATAACTACATCTATACCACCACCACCATATGTATATAACTACATCTATACCACCACCACCATATGTATATAACTACATCTATACCACCACCACCATTTATGTATATAACTACATCTATACCACCACCACCACCATATGTATATAACTACATCTATACCACCACCACCATATGTATATAACTACATCTATACCACCACCACCATATGTATATAACTACATCTATACCACCACCACCATATGTATATAACTACATCTATACCACCACCACCATATGTATATAACTACATCTATACCACCACCACCATATGTATATAACTACATCTATACCACCACCACCATTTATGTATATAACTACATCTATACCACCACCACCACCATATGTATATAACTACATCTATACCACCACCACCATATGTATATAACTACATCTATACCACCACCACCATATGTATATAACTACATCTATACCACCACCACCATATGTATATAACTACATCTATACCACCACCACCATATGTATATAACTACATCTATACCACCACCACCATTTATGTATATAACTACATCTATACCACCACCACCACCATATGTATATAACTACATCTATACCACCACCACCATATGTATATAACTACATCTATACCACCACCACCACCACCATATGTATATAACTACATCTATACCACCACCACCATTTATGTATATAACTACATCTATACCACCACCACCACCACCATATGTATATAACTACATCTATACCACCACCACCATATGTATATAACTACATCTATACCACCACCACCATATGTATATAACTACATCTATACCACCACCACCACCACCATATGTATATAACTACATCTATACCACCACCACCACCATATGTATATAACTACATCTATACCACCACCACCACCACCATATGTATATAACTACATCTATACCACCACCACCACCATATGTATATAACTACATCTATACCACCACCACCATATGTATATAACTACATCTATACCACCACCACCACCATATGTATATAACTACATCTATACCACCACCACCACCATATGTATATAACTACATCTATACCACCACCACCACCATATGTATATAACTACATCTATACCACCACCACCACCATATGTATATAACTACATCTATACCACCACCACCACCACCATATGTATATAACTACATCTATACCACCACCACCACCATATGTATATAACTACATCTATACCACCACCACCACCATATGTATATAACTACATCTATACCACCACCACCACCACCATATGTATATAACTACATCTATACCACCACCACCACCATATGTATATAACTACATCTATACCACCACCACCATATGTATATAACTACATCTATACCACCACCACCATATGTATATAACTACATCTATACCACCACCAACACCATATGTATATAACTACATCTATACCACCACCACCATATGTATATAACTACATCTATACCACCACCACCATATGTATATAACTACATCTATACCACCACCACCATATGTATATAACTACATCTATACCACCACCACCACGACATGTATATAACTACATCTATACCACCACCACCACCATATGTATATAACTACATCTATACCACCACCACCATATGTATATAACTACATCTATACCACCACCACCACCATATGTATATAACTACATCTATACCACCACCACCACCACCATATGTATATAACTACATCTATACCACCACCACCACCATATGTATATAACTACATCTATACCACCACCACCACCATATGTATATAACTACATCTATACCACCACCACCACCATATGTATATAACTACATCTATACCACCACCACCACCATATGTATATAACTACATCTATACCACCACCACCACCATATGTATATAACTACATCTATACCACCACCACCATATGTATATAACTACATCTATACCACCACCACCACCATATGTATATAACTACATCTATACCACCACCACCACCACCATATGTATATAACTACATCTATACCACCACCACCACCATATGTATATAACTACATCTATACCACCACCACCATATGTATATAACTACATCTATACCACCACCACCACCACCATATGTATATAACTACATCTATACCACCACCACCATATGTATATAACTACATCTATACCACCACCACCACCACCATGTATATAACTACATCTATACCACCACCACCACCACCATATGTATATAACTACATCTATACCACCACCACCACCACCACCATATGTATATAACTACATCTATACCACCACCACCACCATATGTATATAACTACATCTATACCACCACCACCACCATATGTATATAACTACATCTATACCACCACCACCATATGTATATAACTACATCTATACCACCACCACCACCATATGTATATAACTACATCTATACCACCACCACCACCATATGTATATAACTACATCTATACCACCACCACCACCATATGTATATAACTACATCTATACCACCACCACCACCATATGTATATAACTACATCTATACCACCACCACCATCATATGTATATAACTACATCTATACCACCACCACCATATGTATATAACTACATCTATACCACCACCACCATATGTATATAACTACATCTATACCACCACCACCACCATATGTATATAACTACATCTATACCACCACCACCACCATATGTATATAACTACATCTATACCACCACCACCACCATATGTATATAACTACATCTATACCACCACCACCACCACCATATGTATATAACTACATCTATACCACCACCACCACCATATGTATATAACTACATCTATACCACCACCACCACCATATGTATATAACTACATCTATACCACCACCACCACCATATGTATATAACTACATCTATACCACCACCACCATATGTATATAAATACATCTATACCACCACCACCACCATATGTATATAACTACATCTATACCACCACCACCACCACCATATGTATATAACTACATCTATACCACCACCACCACCACCATATGTATATAACTACATCCACCACCATATGTATATAACTACATCTATACCACCACCACCACCATATGTATATAACTACATCTATACCACCACCACCACCATATGTATATAACTACATCTATACCACCACCACCACCATATGTATATAACTACATCTATACCACCACCAACACCATATGTATATAACTACATCTATACCACCACCACCATATGTATATAACTACATCTATACCACCACCACCACCATATGTATATAACTACATCTATACCACCACCAACACCATATGTATATAACTACATCTATACCACCACCACCATATGTATATAACTACATCTATACCACCACCACCACCACCACCATATGTATATAACTACATCTATACCACCACCACCACCATATGTATATAACTACATCTATACCACCACCACCACCATATGTATATAACTACATCTATACCACCACCACCACTATATGTATATAACTACATCTATACCACCACCACCACCATATGTATATAACTACATCTATACCACCACCACCACCATATGTATATAACTACATCTATACCACCACCACCACCATATGTATATAACTACATCTATACCACCACCACCATATGTATATAACTACATCTATACCACCACCACCACCATATGTATATAACTACATCTATACCACCACCACCATATGTATATAACTACATCTATACCACCACCACCACCATATGTATATAACTACATCTATACCACCACCACCATATGTATATAACTACATCTATACCACCACCACCACCATATGTATATAACTACATCTATACCACCACCACCACCATATGTATATAACTACATCTATACCACCACCACCACCATATGTATATAACTACATCTATACCACCACCACCACCATATGTATATAACTACATCTATACCACCACCACCACCATATGTATATAACTACATCTATACCACCACCACCACCATATGTATATAACTACATCTATACCACCACCACCACCATATGTATATAACTACATCTATACCACCACCACCACCATATGTATATAACTACATCTATACCACCACCACCACCATATGTATATAACTACATCTATACCACCACCACCACCATATGTATATAACCATCATCTATGCATATCAGCAGACAAGACCACCACCATATGAATATCCATCCCAACCAACATGAGTAAACATCATCTTGGGATACTTTTCTACAAACGACAGACACGCACCGTATTAGGAATGATCCATGTATTCAATCTAACACCTCCTCCCCAGTAAACTCATGATCGGGCTGATCTCCTATACAACACCCGAACCACAGCCAGGCAACTAAGGAGTGGTATATAACTATCTCAAGGTCCTGGAGTACCTAGCCAGTCTCCAACACGACCCAATAGTCAGACTAATCTATGCCACCACCACCTAGATCTAAATCTGTATAATCCACCACCCTACCAGTATGTCAAACTAGTCAAGAACTACATGAAACTATGATCCAATCAACAACGATTCTGTACCAAAATAGTGTATAGTACATCTTATCATGCATAAACTACATCATACCACCACCACCATATGTATATAACTACATCTATACCACCACCACCACCATATGTATATAACTACATCTATACCACCACCACCATATGTATATAACTACATCTATACCACCACCACCACCATATGTATATAACTACATCTATACCACCACCACCACCATATGTATATAACTACATCCACCATCATATGTATATAACTACATCTATACCACCACCACCACCATATGTATATAACTACATCACCACCACCACCATCATATGTATATAACTACATCTATACCACCACCACCATATGTATATAACTACATCTATACCACCACCACCACCATATGTATATAACTACATCTATACCACCACCACCACCATATGTATATAACTACATCTATACCACCACCACCACCATATGTATATAACTACATCTATACCACCACCACCACCATATGTATATAACTACATCTATACCACCACCACCACCATATGTATATAACTACATCTATACCACCACCACCACCATATGTATATAACTACATCTATACCACCACCACCACCATATGTATATAACTACATCTATACCACCACCACCATCATATGTATATAACTACATCTATACCACCACCACCATATGTATATAACTACATCTATACCACCACCACCATATGTATATAACTACATCTATACCACCACCACCATATGTATATAACTACATCTATACCACCACCACCATCATATGTATATAACTACATCTATACCACCACCACCACCATATGTATATAACTACATCTATACCACCACCACCACCATATGTATATAACTACATCTATACCACCACCACCACCATATGTATATAACTACATCTATACCACCACCACCATATGTATATAACTACATCTATACCACCACCACCACCATATGTATATAACTACATCTATACCACCACCACCACCATATGTATATAACTACATCTATACCACCACCACCACCATATGTATATAACTACATCTATACCACCACCACCATATGTATATAACTACATCTATACCACCACCACCACCATATGTATATAACTACATCTATACCACCACCACCATATGTATATAACTACATCTATACCACCACCACCACCATATGTATATAACTACATCTATACCACCACCACCACCATATGTATATAACTACATCTATACCACCACCACCACCACCATATGTATATAACTACATCTATACCACCACCACCACCATATGTATATAACTACATCTATACCACCACCACCACCATATGTATATAACTACATCTATACCACCACCACCACCACCACCATATGTATATAACTACATCTATACCACCACCACCACCATATGTATATAACTACATCTATCTATACCACCACCACCATATGTATATAACTACATCTATACCACCACCACCACCATATGTATATAACTACATCTATACCACCACCACCACCATATGTATATAACTACATCTATACCACCACCACCACCATATGTATATAACTACATCTATACCACCACCACCATATGTATATAACTACATCTATACCACCACCACCATATGTATATAACTACATCTATACCACCACCACCATATGTATATAACTACATCTATACCACCACCACCATATGTATATAACTACATCTATACCACCACCACCACCATATGTATATAACTACATCTATACCACCACCACCACCACCATATGTATATAACTACATCTATACCACCACCACCATATGTATATAACTACATCTATACCACCACCACCACCATATGTATATAACTACATCTATACCACCACCACCACCATATGTATATAACTACATCTATACCACCACCACCACCACCATATGTATATAACTACATCTATACCACCACCACCACCATATGTATATAACTACATCTATACCACCACCACCACCACCATATGTATATAACTACATCTATACCACCACCACCATATGTATATAACTACATCTATACCACCACCACCACCATATGTATATAACTACATCTATACCACCACCACCACCATATGTATATAACTACATCTATACCACCACCACCACCACCATATGTATATAACTACATCTATACCACCACCACCACCATATGTATATAACTACATCTATACCACCACCACCACCACCATATGTATATAACTACATCTATACCACCACCACCACCATATGTATATAACTACATCTATACCACCACCACCATATGTATATAACTACATCTATACCACCACCACCATATGTATATAACTACATCTATACCACCACCACCACCATATGTATATAACTACATCTATACCACCACCACCATGTATATAACTACATCTATACCACCACCACCACCATATGTATATAACTACATCTATACCACCACCACCACCATATGTATATAACTACATCTATACCACCACCACCACCATATGTATATAACTACATCTATACCACCACCACCACCACCATATGTATATAACTACATCTATACCACCACCACCACCACCATATGTATATAACTACATCTACCACCACCACCATATGTATATAACTACATCTATACCACCACCACCACCATATGTATATAACTACATCTATACCACCACCACCACCACCATATGTATATAACTACATCTATACCACCACCACCACCACCATATGTATATAACTACATCTATACCACCACCACCATATGTATATAACTACATCTATACCACCACCACCATATGTATATAACTACATCTATACCACCACCACCACCATATGTATATAACTACATCTATACCACCACCACCACCATATGTATATAACTACATCTATACCACCACCACCACCATATGTATATAACTACATCTATACCACCACCACCACCATATGTATATAACTACATCTATACCACCTCCACCACCATATGTATATAACTACATCTATACCACCACCACCACCATATGTATATAACTACATCTATACCACCACCACCATATGTATATAACTACATCTATACCACCACCACCACCATATGTATATAACTACATCTATACCACCACCACCACCATATGTATATAACTACATCTATACCACCACCACCACCATATGTATATAACTACATCTATACCACCACCACCATATGTATATAACTACATCTATACCACCACCACCACCATATGTATATAACTACATCTATACCACCACCACCACCACCACCATATGTATATAACTACATCTATACCACCACCACCACCATATGTATATAACTACATCTATACCACCACCACCATATGTATATAACTACATCTATACCACCACCACCACCATATGTATATAACTACATCTATACCACCACCACCATATGTATATAACTACATCTATACCACCACCACCACCATATGTATATAACTACATCTATACCACCACCTCCACCATATGTATATAACTACATCTATACCACCACCACCATATGTATATAACTACATCTATACCACCACCACCATCATATGTATATAACTACATCTATACCACCACCACCACCATATGTATATAACTACATCTATACCACCACCACCACCATATGTATATAACTACATCTATACCACCACCACCACCATATGTATATAACTACATCTATACCACCACCACCACCATATGTATATAACTACATCTATACCACCACCACCACCATATGTATATAACTACATCTATACCACCACCACCATATGTATATAACTACATCTATACCACCACCACCACCATATGTATATAACTACATCTATACCACCACCACCACCATATGTATATAACTACATCTATACCACCACCACCACCATATGTATATAACTACATCTATACCACCACCACCATATGTATATAACTACATCTATACCACCACCACCATATGTATATAACTACATCTATACCACCACCACCATATGTATATAACTACATCTATACCACCACCACCACCATATGTATATAACTACATCTATACCACCACCACCACCATATGTATATAACTACATCTATACCACCACCACCACCATATGTATATAACTACATCTATACCACCACCACCACCATATGTATATAACTACATCTATACCACCACCACCACCATATGTATATAACTACATCTATACCACCACCACCACCACCACCATATGTATATAACTACATCTATACCACCACCACCACCATATGTATATAACTACATCTATACCACCACCACCATATGTATATAACTACATCTATACCACCACCACCACCATATGTATATAACTACATCTATACCACCACCACCATATGTATATAACTACATCTATACCACCACCACCATATGTATATAACTACATCTATACCACCACCACCATATGTATATAACTACATCTATACCACCACCACCACCACCATATGTATATAACTACATCTATACCACCACCACCACCATATGTATATAACTACATCTATACCACCACCACCATATGTATATAACTACATCTATACCACCACCACCATATGTATATAACTACATCTATACCACCACCACCATATGTATATAACTACATCTATACCACCACCACCACCATATGTATATAACTACATCTATACCACCACCACCACCATATGTATATAACTACATCTATACCACCACCACCACCATATGTATATAACTACATGTATACCACCACCACCATATGTATATAACTACATCTATACCACCACCACCACCATATGTATATAACTACATCTATACCACCACCACCACCATATGTATATAACTACATCTATACCACCACCACCACCATATGTATATAACTACATCTATACCACCACCACCACCATATGTATATAACTACATCTATACCACCACCACCATATGTATATAACTACATCTATACCACCACCACCACCATATGTATATAACTACATCTATACCACCACCACCATATGTATATAACTACATCTATACCACCACCACCATCATATGTATATAACTACATCTATACCACCACCACCACCACCATCATATGTATATAACTACATCTATACCACCACCACCACCATATGTATATAACTACATCTATACCACCACCACCATATGTATATAACTACATCTATACCACCACCACCACCATATGTATATAACTACATCTATACCACCACCACCACCATATGTATATAACTACATCTATACCACCACCACCACCATATGTATATAACTACATCTATACCACCACCACCATATGTATATAACTACATCTATACCACCACCACCATATGTATATAACTACATCTATACCACCACCACCACCATATGTATATAACTACATCTATACCACCACCACCACCATATGTATATAACTACATCTATACCACCACCACCACCATATGTATATAACTACATCTATACCACCACCACCATATGTATATAACTACATCTATACCACCACCATATGTATATAACTACATCTATACCACCACCATATGTATATAACTACATCTATACCACCACCACCATATGTATATAACTACATCTATACCACCACCACCACCATATGTATATAACTACATCTATACCACCACCACCACCATATGTATATAACTACATCTATACCACCACCACCACCACCATATGTATATAACTACATCTATACCACCTCCACCACCATATGTATATAACTACATCTATACCACCTCCACCACCATATGTATATAACTACATCTATACCACCACCACCATCATATGTATATAACTACATCTATACCACCACCACCATATGTATATAACTACATCTATACCACCACCACCACCATATGTATATAACTACATCTATACCACCTCCACCACCATATGTATATAACTACATCTATACCACCTCCACCACCATATGTATATAACTACATCTATACCACCACCACCATCATATGTATATAACTACATCTATACCACCACCACCACCACCACCATATGTATATAACTACATCTATACCACCACCATATGTATATAACTACATCTATACCACCACCACCACCATATGTATATAACTACATCTATACCACCACCACCACCATATGTATATAACTACATCTATACCACCACCACCATATGTATATAACTACATCTATACCACCACCACCACCATATGTATATAACTACATCTATACCACCACCATATGTATATAACTACATCTATACCACCACCACCACCATGATGTATCTGGATAAGGTCTGTACGGATGACTATACCACCACCACCACCAGTATGTATATAACTACATCTATACCACCACCACCACCATATGTTATACTTCTAACGTATCAAATACTTATACCACGCAACACAACGCTAATTAATTACTTAAAAATCATACAATGTATATAACTACATCTATACCACCACCACCACCATATGTATATAACTACATCTATACCACCACCACCACCATATGTATATAACTACATCTATACCACCACCACCACCATATGTATATAACTACATCTATACCACCACCACCATATGTATCTAACTACATCTATACCACCACCACCACCACCATATGTATATAACTACATCTATACCACCACCACCATATGTATATAACTACATCTATACCACCACCACCACCATATGTATATAACTACATCTATACCACCACCACCATATGTATATAACTACATCTATACCACCACCACCATATGTATATAACTACATCTATACCACCACCACCACCACCACCATATGTATATAACTACATCTATACCACCACCACCACCATATGTATATAACTACATCTATACCACCACCACCATATGTATATAACTACATCTATACCACCACCACCACCATATGTATATAACTACATCTATACCACCACCACCATATGTATATAACTACATCTATACCACCACCACCACCATATGTATATAACTACATCTATACCACCACCACCATATGTATATAACTACATCTATACCACCACCACCACCATATGTATATAACTACATCTATACCACCACCACCACCATATGTATATAACTACATCTATACCACCACCACCACCATATGTATATAACTACATCTATACCACCACCACCACCATATGTATATAACTACATCTATACCACCACCACCATATGTATATAACTACATCTATACCACCACCACCACCATATGTATATAACTACATCTATACCACCACCACCATATGTATATAACTACATCTATACCACCACCACCACCATATGTATATAACTACATCTATACCACCACCACCACCACCATATGTATATAACTACATCTATACCACCACCACCACCATATGTATATAACTACATCTATACCACCACCACCACCATATGTATATAACTACATCTATACCACCACCACCACCATATGTATATAACTACATCTATACCACCACCACCACCATATGTATATAACTACATCTATACCACCACCACCACCATATGTATATAACTACATCTATACCACCACCACCACCATATGTATATAACTACATCTATACCACCACCACCACCATATGTATATAACTACATCTATACCACCACCACCACCATATGTATATAACTACATCTATACCACCACCACCACCACCATACGTATATAACTACATCTATACCACCACCACCACCATATGTATATAACTACATCTATACCACCACCACCACCATATGTATATAACTACATCTATACCACCACCACCACCATATGTATATAACTACATCTATACCACCACCACCACCATATGTATATAACTACATCTATACCACCACCACCACCATATGTATATAACTACATCTATACCACCACCACCACCATATGTATATAACTACATCTATACCACCACCACCACCATATGTATATAACTACATCTATACCACCACCACCACCATATGTATATAACTACATCTATACCACCACCACCCACCATATGTATATAACTACATCTATACCACCACCACCACCACCATATGTATATAACTACATCTATACCACCACCACCACCACCATATGTATATAACTACATCTATACCACCACCACCATATGTATATAACTACATCTATACCACCACCACCACCATATGTATATAACTACATCTATACCACCACCACCATCATATGTATATAACTACATCTATACCACCACCACCACCATATGTATATAACTACATCTATACCACCACCACCACCACCATATGTATATAACTACATCTATACCACCACCACCACCATATGTATATAACTACATCTATACCACCACCACCACCATATGTATATAACTACATCTATACCACCACCACCACCATATGTATATAACTACATCTATACCACCACCACCACCATATGTATATAACTACATCTATACCACCATCACCACCATATGTATATAACTACATCTATACCACCACCACCATATGTATATAACTACATCTATACCACCACCACCACCATATGTATATAACTACATCTATACCACCACCACCATATGTATATAACTACATCTATACCACCACCACCACCACCATATGTATATAACTACATCTATACCACCACCACCACCATATGTATATAACTACATCTATACCACCACCACCATCATATGTATATAACTACATCTATACCACCACCACCACCATATGTATATAACTACATCTATACCACCACCACCATATGTATATAACTACATCTATACCACCACACCACCACCATATGTATATAACTACATCTATACCACCACCACCACCATATGTATATAACTACATCTATACCACCACCACCATATGTATATAACTACATCTATACCACCACCACCACCACCACCATATGTATATAACTACATCTATACCACCACCACCACCATATGTATATAACTACATCTATACCACCACCACCACCATATGTATATAACTACATCTATACCACCACCACCACCATATGTATATAACTACATCTATACCACCACCACCACCATATGTATATAACTACATCTATACCACCACCACCACCATATGTATATAACTACATCTATACCACCACCACCACCACCATATGTATATAACTACATCTATACCACCACCACCACCATATGTATATAACTACATCTATACCACCACCACCACCATATGTATATAACTACATCTATACCACCACCACCACCATATGTATATAACTACATCTATACCACCACCACCACCACCATATGTATATAACTACATCTATACCACCACCACCATATGTATATAACTACATCTATACCACCACCACCACCATATGTATATAACTACATCTATACCACCATCACCATATGTATATAACTACATCTATACCACCACCACCACCATATGTATATAACTACATCTATACCACCACCACCACCATATGTATATAACTACATCTATACCACCACCACCACCATATGTATATAACTACATCTATACCACCACCACCACCATATGTATATAACTACATCTATACCACCACCACCACCATATGTATATAACTACATCTATACCACCACCACCACCATATGTATATAACTACATCTATACCACCACCACCACCATATGTATATAACTACATCTATACCACCACCACCACCATATGTATATAACTACATCTATACCACCACCACCACCATATGTATATAACTACATCTATACCACCACCACCACCATATGTATATAACTACATCTATACCACCACCACCACCATATGTATATAACTACATCTATACCACCACCACCACCATATGTATATAACTACATCTATACCACCACCACCACCATATGTATATAACTACATCTATACCACCACCACCATATGTATATAACTACATCTATACCACCTCCACCACCATATGTATATAACTACATCTATACCACCACCACCATATGTATATAACTACATCTATACCACCACCACCATATGTATATAACTACATCTATACCACCACCACCATATGTATATAACTACATCTATACCACCACCACCATATGTATATAACTACATCTATACCACCACCACCATATGTATATAACTACATCTATACCACCACCACCATATGTATATAACTACATCTATACCACCACCACCACCATATGTATATAACTACATCTATACCACCACCACCATATGTATATAACTACATCTATACCACCACCACCACCATATGTATATAACTACATCTATACCACCATCACCATATGTATATAACTACATCTATACCACCACCACCACCATATGTATATAACTACATCTATACCACCTCCACCACCATATGTATATAACTACATCTATACCACCACCACCACCATATGTATATAACTACATCTATACCACCACCACCACCATATGTATATAACTACATCTATACCACCACCACCATATGTATATAACTACATCTATACCACCACCACCACCATATGTATATAACTACATCTATACCACCACCACCACCACCATATGTATATAACTACATCTATACCACCACCACCACCATATGTATATAACTACATCTATACCACCACCACCATATGTATATAACTACATCTATACCACCACCACCACCATATGTATATAACTACATCTATACCACCACCACCACCATATGTATATAACTACATCTATACCACCACCACCACCATATGTATATAACTACATCTATACCACCACCACCACCATATGTATATAACTACATCTATACCACCACCACCACCATATGTATATAACTACATCTATACCACCACCACCACCATATGTATATAACTACATCTATACCACCACCACCACCATATGTATATAACTACATCTATACCACCACCACCACCATATGTATATAACTACATCTATACCACCACCACCATATGTATATAACTACATCTATACCACCACCACCACCATATGTATATAACTACATCTATACCACCACCACCATCATATGTATATAACTACATCTATACCACCACCACCACCATATGTATATAACTACATCTATACCACCACCACCACCATATGTATATAACTACATCTATACCACCACCACCACCATATGTATATAACTACATCTATACCACCACCACCATCATATGTATATAATGGTCATTTATGAACATTTGAACATCTTGGCCATGTTCTGTTATAATCTCCACCCGGCACAGCCAGAAGAGGACTGGCCCACCCCTCATAGCCTGGTTCCTCTCTAGGTTTCTTCCTAGGTTTTGGCCTTTCTAGGGAGTTTTTCCTAGCCACCGTGCTTCTACACCTGTATTGCTTGCTGTTTGGGGTTTTAGGCTGGGTTTCTGTACAGCACTTTGTGATGTCAGCTGATGTAAGAAGGGCTTTATAAATACATTGGATTTGATTTTTTTTCATTGTTCAGAATACTTTTGGGTTTATATTTTGCTTGCAATATATATATATTTTTTGCTCTCAATACTTGCTTTCCATAATCATTATTTTTGTTTGCAATACTAAGAATGTTGTTGTTGACTTCAAAGTAACTCCATAGCAACCAATCTACAGTATATGTGAAGGCCTAATGCACTGGGGAGCGGACAATGACAAGCTGGGTCCATATTTATCAAACTGCTGCGTTTTTCTGCCCTTCAGAACATACTTAGCAGCCAGCGGGGAATCTACACACGCAGAGAGACCATCTGATTTTAATAGGAGCAAGAAGGACAAAGAGGAGAATATTCAAAACATCCAAAAATCAATGACATGTATAACTAATGAGAAGTACTCGAGTTGAGGTTGGTATGTTGACCCTCTGCCTACTCCGACCCTTAACCCAACGTTGTTTTGTAATATACAGTATTTCACGTCAGAGGACATGATTCCCAAGAGAAACCAACGATAAAGACAGATGTGTTTGTTCCCAGAGGGCAAAAAAACATTCAGTTTAACTAACTAGCAGCCACTCTAAACTGACTCTACAACCCTTCAGATTAACTAACTAGCAGCCACTCTAAACTGACTCTACAACCCTTCAGATTAACTAACTAGCAGCCACTCTAAACTGACTCTACAATCCTTCAGATTAACTAACTAGCAGCCACTCTAAACTGATACTACAACCCTTCAGATTAACTAACTAGCAGCCAGGTTAACTAAATAGCAGCCACTCTAAACTGACTCTACAACCCTTCAGATTAACTAACTAGCAGCCACTCTAAACTGACTCTACAACCCTTCAGATTAACTAACTAGCAGCCACTCTAAACTGACTCTACAACCCTTCAGATTAACTAACTAGCAGCCACTCTAAACTGACTCTACAACCCTTCAGATTAACTAACTAGCAGCCACTCTAAACTGACTCTACAACCCTTCAGATTAACTAACTAGCAGCCACTCTAAACTGACTCTACAACCCTTCAGATTAACTAACTAGCAGCCACTCTAAACTGACTCTACAACCCTTCAGATTAACTAACTAGCAGCCACTCTAAACTGACTCTACAACCCTTCAGATTAACACAATGCCCATCCAACCCGGAAGCACCAATGTGTCACAGGAGGAAACACCGTGCACCTGGCGACCGTGTCAGCGTGCACTGTGCCCAGCCCGCTACAGGAGTCGCCAGTGCACGATGGGACTTGAACATCCCTGCCTGGCCAAACCCTCCCCTAACCCGGACGACGCTCGGCCAATTGTGCGACTCCCCGTGGGTGTCCCGGTCACGACAGAGCCTGGACTCGAACCCAGAATCTCTAGTGGAACACAGCTAGCACTGCGATGCAGTGACCTTAGACCACCGCGCCACTCGGGAGGCCCCATCTACACATCTTCTAAATGACTCCGTACTAATTTATTAATTCATGGAAGAACCTTGATCAAAACCTTTTCCAGTCCGTTATCAGCCTGAAAACGTAATCCTGGCATGTTTGAAAACAGGTAAAATGTCAAAGTAGGTGTTTTGCTCAATGCATTGCAGCTAATGGGAAGAGATAAGCATTAACCAGTTGAATCTTACGTCAATCATTTGCATTCGATGTTAAAAGATGAATGTCACAGGGTTTACGCCTCAAGTCAATACATTGCATTCAATGGGGAAAGATTAACTTCACAATATTGACGTGTAGAGAAAGGCATCACAGACATGACACCCTCCTCTCTCTCTCTCCCTCTCTCTCTCTTCGATCTCTTTCTCCCTCCTCTCTCTCTCTCTCTTCAATCTCTTTCTCCCTCCTCTCTCTCTCTCTCTCTCTCTCCCTCCTTCTCTCTCTCTTCCTCACCCCCCCGTACTATCCTTCATTCTCTCCTTCTCCCTCTCCCTCTTCTCTCTCCCTCTTCTCTCGCCCTACTCTTTCTCTCGCCCTACTCTTTCTCTCTCCCTCCTCTCTCCCCCCCTCTCTCGCCCTCCTCTCCCTCCCTACTCTTTCTCTCTCCCTCCTCTCTCTCCCTCTTCTCTCTCCCACCTCCACCTCTCTCTCCTCATTCCCACCTCCACAGAGAGGATATTGACATAGATATGGACCAAGGGTTAGGACAAGGGTTGAGCTGGGAGGGAACAGGAAGTTAGGGTTAGTTACTGTTAGGACTAGGGTTGAGATGGGAGGGGACAGGAAGTTAGGGTTAGTTACTGTTAGGACTAGGGTTGAGATGGGAGGGGACAGGAAGTTAGGGTTAGTTACTGTTAGGACTAGGGTTGAGCTGGGAGGGGACAGGAAGTTAGGGTTAGTTACTGTTAGGACTAGGGTTGAGATGGGAGGGGACAGGAAGTTAGGGTTAGTTACTGTTAGGACTAGGGTTGAGCTGGGAGGGGACAGGAAGTTAGGGTTAGTTACTGTTAGGACTAGGGTTGAGATGGGAGGGGACAGGAAGTTAGGGTTAGTTACTGTTAGGACTAGGGTTGAGATGGGAGGGGACAGGAAGTTAGGGTTAGTTACTGTTAGGACTAGGGTTGAGATGGGAGGGGACAGGAAGTTAGGGTTAGTTACTGTTAGGACTAGGGTTGAGCTGGGAGGGGACAGGAAGTTAGGGTTAGTTACTGTAAGGACTAGGGTTGAGCTGGGAGGGGACAGGAAGTTAGGGTCAGTTACTGTCAGGACTAGGGTTGAGATGGGAGGGGACAGGAAGTTAGGGTTAGTTACTGTAAGGACTAGGGTTGAGCTGGGAGGGGACAGGAAGTTAGGGTTAGTTACTGTTAGGACTAGGGTTGAGATGGGAGGGGACAGGAAGTTAGGGTTAGTCACTGTTAGGACAAGGGTTGAGCTGGGAGGGGACAGGAAGTTAGGGTTAGTTACTGTTAGGACTAGGGTTGAGATGGGAGGGGACAGGAAGTTAGGGTTAGTTACTGTTAGGACTAGGGTTGAGCTGGGAGGGGACAGGAAGTTAGGGTTAGTTACTGTTAGGACTAGGGTTGAGATGGGAGAGGACAGGAAGTTAGGGTTAGTTACTGTTAGGACAAGGGTTGAGATGGGAGGGGACAGGAAGTTAGGGTTAGTTACTGTTAGGACTAGGGTTGAGATGGTAGGGGACAGGAAGTTAGGGTTAGTTACTGTTAGGACTAGGGTTGAGCTGGGAGAGGACAGGAAGTTAGGGTTAGTTACTGTTAGGACTAGGGTTGAGCTGGGAGGGGACAGGAAGTTAGGGTTAGTTACTGTTAGGACTAGGGTTGAGATGGGAGGGGACAGGAAGTTAGGGTTAGTTACTGTCACGACTAGGGTCGAGATGGTAGGGTTAGGCTATGGTTAGAGTTTGCGTGAAATCAACTCTAGTCCTAACTTGAAATGGTCTGTCTGTCTGCCTTTCTGTCTGTCTGTCTGCCTAACTGCCTGGCTGCCTGTCAGACATACTGACAGACCGGCTCAGAAGACAGACAGACATACTGACAGACTGGCTCAGAAGACAGACAGACAGACATACTGACAGACCGGCTCAGAAGACACACAGTCAGACATACTGACAGACCGGCTCAGAAGACAGACAGACAGACATACTGACAGACCGGCTCAGAAGACAGACAGACATACTGACAGACCGGCTCAGAAGACAGACAGACAGACAGACATACTGACAGACTGGCTCAGAAGACAGACAGACATACTGACAGACTGGCTCAGAAGACAGACAGACAGACATACTGACAGACTGGCTCAGAAGACAGACAGACATACTGACAGACCGGCTCAGAAGACAGACAGACAGACAGACAGACAGACAGACCGGCTCAGAAGACAGACAGACAGACATACAGACAGACAGACCGGCTCAGAAGACAGACAGACAGACATACTGACAGACCGGCTCAGAAGACAGACAGACAGACAGACATACTGACAGACTGGCTCAGAAGACAGACAGACATACTGACAGACTGGCTCAGAAGACAGACAGACATACTGACAGACCGGCTCAGAAGACAGACAGACAGACATACTGACAGACCGGCTCAGAAGACAGACAGACAGACAGACAGACAGACAGACAGACCGGCTCAGAAGACAGACAGACAGACAGACATACAGACAGACAGACCGGCTCAGAAGACAGACAGACAGACATACTGACAGACCGGCTCAGAAGACAGACAGACAGACATACTGACAGACCGGCTCAGAAGACAGACAGACAGACATACTGACAGACCGGCTCAGAAGACAGACAGACAGACATACTGACAGACCGGCTCAGAAGACAGACAGACGTGTTAATCAGGGATTTTACAGTGTGATGGCCCGTGACATTGGCTCACATTAATCTTCTCGTCAAATCTGGAGATAACGTCAATGAATACTCCGACTCAGTCCCTGGATTCATTAAACAAACGCATAGATGAGGTAATACCGATAGTGTCTTTCAAAACGTTCCCAAATCAAAAACCCTAGATTCATAGCAGCCTTGTAGGAAAATTGACAGAGAGAGAGATGCTGCTTATTAACAGGGCAAGGTGACCTGGGAGGTTCAAATATGGTTAAACAGCAGAAATACGACCTACGCAGATCGATCAAGATGGTCAAAACCCAAGTATAGGGACAAAGTGGAGGAGCAATTCAACGGGTCGGACACAAAGCGAAGGTGGCAGGGGCTCCTAACGATCTCAGATTACATAAAGAAAGCCGGCCAAACCGCGGTCACCAACGCCACCCTACCAGAGTTGGTCACCAACGCCACCCTACCAGAGTAGGTCACCAACGCCACCCTACCAGAGTTGGTCACCAACGCCACCCTACCAGAGTAGGTCACCAACGCCACCCTACCAGAGGAGGTCAACAACGCCACCCTACCAGAGTTGGTCACCAACGCAACCCTAACAGAGGAGGTCACCAACGCCACCCTACCAGAGTAGGTCACCAACGCCACCCTACCAGAGTAGGTCACCAACGCCACCCTACCAGAGGAGGTCACCAACGCCACCCTACCAGAGTAGGTCACCAACGCCACCCTACCAGAGTAGGTCACCAACGCCACCCTACCAGAGGAGGTCACCAACGCCACCCTACCAGAGGAGGTCACCAACGCCACCCTACCAGAGTAGGTCACCAACGCCACCCTACCAGAGTAGGTCACCAACGCCACCCTACCAGAGGAGGTCACCAACGCCACCCTAACAGAGTAGGTCACCAACGCCACCCTACCAGAGGAGGTCACCAACGCCACCCTACCAGAGGAGGTCACCAACGCCACCCTACCAGAGTAGGTCACCAACGCCACCCTACCAGAGTAGGTCACCAACGCCACCCTACCAGAGTAGGTCACCAACGCCACCCTACCAGAGGAGGTCACCAACGCCACCCTACCAGAGTAGGTCACCAACGCCACCCTACCAGAGTAGGTCACCAACGCCACCCTACCAGAGTAGGTCACCAACGCAACCCTACCAGAGTAGGTCACCAACGCCACCCTACCAGAGGAGGTCACCAACGCAACCCTACCAGAGGAGGTCACCAACGCCACCCTACCAGAGTAGGTCACCAACGCCACCCTACCAGAGGAGGTCACCAACGCCACCCTACCAGAGTAGGTCACCAACGCCACCCTACCAGAAGAGGTCACCAACGCCACCCTACCAGAGGAGGTCACCAACGCCACCCTACCAGAGTAGGTCACCAACGCCACCCTACCAGAGTAGGTCACCAACCCCACCCTACCAGAGTAGGTCACCAACGCCACCCTACCAGAGGAGGTCACCAACGCCACCCTACCAGAGTAGGTCACCAACGCAACCCTACCAGAGGAGGTCACCAACGCCACCCTACCAGAGTAGGTCACCAACGCCACCCTACCAGAGTAGGTCACCAACGCCACCCTACCAGAGGAGACAAACATATTTTCTCAGGATTCAATCAGAATGACCCTGATCTGCAGAGGAAACAGCACAATGACCCTGATCTGCAGAGGAAACAGCACAATGACCCTGATCTGCAGAGGAAACAGCACAATGACCCTGATCTGCAGAGGAGACAGCACAATGACCCTGATCTGCAGAGGAGACAGCACAATGACCCTGATCTGCAGAGGAAACAGCACAATGACCCTGATCTGCTGAGGAAACAGCACAATGACCCTGATCTGCAGAGGAGACAGCACAATGACCCTGATCTGCAGAGGAGACAGCACAATGACCCTGATCTGCTGAGGAGACAGCACAATGACCCTGATCTGCTGAGGAGACAGCACAATGACCCTGATCTGCCGAGGAGACAGCACAATGACCCTGATCTGCCGAGGAAACAGCACAATGACCCTGATCTGCTGAGGAGACAGCACAATGACCCTGATCTGCTGAGGAGACAGCACAATGACCCTGATCTGCTGAGGAGACAGCACAATGACCCTGATCTGCTGAGGAGACAGCACAATGACCCTGATCTGCAGAGGAAACAGCACAATGACCCTGATCTGCTGAGGAGACAGCACAATGACCCTGATCTGCAGAGGAAACAGCACAATGACCCTGATCTGCAGAGGAGACAGCACAATGACCCTGATCTGCAGAGGAAACAGCACAATGATCCTGATCTGCTGAGGAGACAGCACAATGACCCTGATCTGCAGAGGAAACAGCACAATGACCCTGATCTGCAGAGGAGACAGCACAATGACCCTGATCTGCTGAGACAGCACAATGACCCTGATCTGCTGAGGAGACAGCACAATGACCCTGATCTGCCGAGGAGACAGCACAATTTCCCTGATCTGCTGAGACAGCACAATGACCCTGATCTGCTGAGGAGACAGCACAATGATCCTGATCTGCAGAGGAGACAGCACAATGACCCTGATCTGCTGAGGAGACAGCACAATGACCCTGATCTGCTGAGGAGACAGCACAATGACCCTGATCTGCTGAGGAGACAGAACAATGACCCTGATCTGCTGAGGAGACAGCACAATGATCCTGATCTGCAGAGGAGACAGCACAATGATCCTGATCTGCAGAGGAGACAGCACAATGACCCTGATCTGCTGAGGAGACAGCACAATGACCCTGATCTGCTGAGGAGACAGCACAATGACCCTGATCTGCTGAGGAGACAGCACAATGACCCTGATCTGCTGAGGAGACAGCACAATGACCCTGATCTGCTGAGGAGACAGAACAATGACCCTGATCTGCAGAGGAGACAGATCAAGATTGCCCAAATGTGCTTAATTGGTTTACTAATACATTTTCAAGTACATAACTGTGCACTCTCCTCAAACAACAGCATGGTATTCTTTCACTGTAATAGCTACTGTAAATTAGACAGTGCAGTTAGATTAACAATAATTTAAGCTTTCTGCCAATATCAGATATGTCTATGTCCTGGGAAATGTTCTTGTTACTTACAACCTCATGCTAATCACATTAGCCTACGTTAGTTCAACCGTCCCGCAGGGGGGGACCCACCGATCCTGTAGAGGTTGGGATTAGTCAAAGCGAGAATAAAAGTGTATTTTGAGTTCCTCTCGGTTGTTTGAGGAGAACCTTATGAAGGAGCGGTTTGTTTTGTGGAGGAGGGGAAACTATTTTTTTGTTGATGAAATAAGTTAAATGCTTTCATATTTATTTTTGTAATTTTTAAATGTTATGTTTATTTAAGAATTACACATTTGCTGTTTAATTTCTGAAAAGGCACAGTGTGCCATTATTTGTGTTAATACTTGAGTATAAAATAAAGGTTTTATAAAAACTAAAACACTCTCTCTCTCTCTCCCTCTCTCCCTCTCTCTCTCAATTCAATTCAATTCAAGGGGCTTTATTGGCATGGGAAACATATGTTAACATTGTCAAAGCAAGTGAAATAAACAATAAAAATTAACAGTAAACATTACACTCACAGAAGTTCCAAAGGAATAGAGTCATTTCAAATGTCATATTATATATACAGTGTTTTAATGATGTGCAAATAGTTAAAGTGCAAAAGGGGAAATAAATAAACATAAATATGGGTTGTATTTACAATGGTGTTTGACCTTCACTGGTTGCCCTTTTCTTGTGGCAACAGGTCACACATCTTGCTGCTGTGATTGGTCACTGTGGTATTTCACCCAGTAGATATGGGAGTTTATCAAAATTGGATTTGTTTTCTAATTCTTCGTGGGTCTGTGTAATCTGAGGGAAATATGTGTCTCTAATATGGTCATACATTTGGCAGGAGGTTAGGAAGTGCAGCTCAGTTTCCACCTCATTTTGTGGGCAGTGTGCATATAGCCTCCCTCTCTCCCCCCCTCTCTCTCTCTTTCTCCTCCCTCTCTCTGTCTCTCCCTCTCTCTACTTCCCCTTTTACATTTCTCCCCCATCTCTCTCTCTTTCTCCTCTCTCTCTGTGTCTCTCTACCACCCCCTCTCCCTTTCTTTCCCCTATCTCTTTCTTTCTCTCTCTCTCTCTCGCTCTTTCTCCATCTCTTTCTGCTCCCTGAACACACTAATTGCAGCTGTCTCCTAAGAGGCTGAGCAGCTGACAAGGTGGGAAAGATGTGATTTTTCCCCCCCAGCTATACTTAACCTTTATAACCACGCCACCACACATGGCTCCTTCTGATGTTTCTGCTTCTTTCTGCTCGCTGGAACTTCTGTTTATGAAGAGACACTGTGAGTCCCCAAAATGGCACCCTATTCCCTACGTAGTGCACTACTTTTGACCATAGCCCATAGGGGATTACATAGGGAATAGGGCACCATTTGGGACGGAGAGACATGAACTCTCTCTGCATATGCAGATCAGATTGGTTTGGGTGGTTGGGCTGCGTTATAATTCATTATGGTTAAATGACTCAGAAGTAAAAGATGTTTTGATAACAAGAGGATGAGATTTTCACAAGATTACCTATGTTCACTTTTTTATTTACATATTTATTTATAGCTGGTTGGTACAAAGTAGTCATACCTCTTGGACTTATTCCACCTTTTGTTGTGTTACAGCCTGAATTAAAAAATAGATTAAATGGATTCATTTTCTCACCAATCTACACACAATAACTCATCATGACAAAGTGAAAACATGTTTTTAGACAACTTTGCAAAATGTACTGAAAATGAAATACCAGAAATATCTCAATTTAAATCAGTATTCACACCCCAGAGTCATACATATTAGAATCACCTTTGGCAGTGATTATAGCTGTGAGTTGTTCAGTGTAAAAAATATTTCCATCCCTGTTAGTGAGCATGTCTCTTTCTCCAAGATAATCCATCCACCTGACAGGTGTGACATATCAAGAAGCTGATTAAAACAGCATGATCATTACACAGGTGCACCTTGTGCTGGGGGACAATAAAAGGCCACTCTAAAAATGCACAGTTTTGTCACAACAACACAACGCCACAGATGTCTCATGTTTTGAGGGATTGTGCAATTGGAATGCAGGAATGTCCACCAGAGCTGTTGCCAGAGAATTTAACGTTCATTTCTCTACCATAAGCCGCCTCCAACATTGTTTTAGAGAATTTGGCGGTATATCTAACCGGCCTCACAGACCACGTGTACAGTATGACGTCGTGTGGGCGAGCGGTTTGCTGATGTCAACGTTGTGAACAGAGTGCCCCATGGTGCCGGTGGGGTTATGGTATGGGGCAGGTATAAGCTACGGACAACGAACACAATTGCATTTTATCGATGGCAATTTGAATGCAGAGAGATACCGTGAATAGATCCTGAGGTGTCATTCATCCACCTCCTCACCTCATGTTTCAGCATGATATTGCTCGGCCCCAATGTCGCAAGGATCTATACACAATTCCTGGAAGCTGAAAATGTCCCAGTTCTTCCATGGCCTGAATACTCACCAGACATGTCACCCATTGAGCATGTTTGGGATGCTCTGGATCAACGTGTACTGCAGCGTGGTTCCAGTTCCCGACAATATCCAGCAACTTCTCACAGCCATTGAAGAGGAGTGGGACAACATTCCACAGGCCACAATCAACAGGCTGATCAACTCTATGCAAAGGAGATGTGTCGCGCTGCATCAGGCAAATGGTGGTTACAACAGATACTGACTGGTTTTCTGATCTACACCCCTACATTTTTTAAGGTATCTGTGACCAACAGATGCATATCTGTATTCCCAGTCATGTGAAATCCATAGATTAGGGCCTCATTTATTTATTTCAAATGACTGATTTCCTAATGTTGTTGATCCATCCCCAGTTTTCCTCTATCACAGCCATTAAACTCTGTAACTGCTTCAAAGTCACCATTGGCTTCATGGTGAAACTCCTGAGTGGTTTCCTTCCTCTCCGGCAACTGAGTTAGGTCCATGCAACTGATCATGCCATTACTCCTGAACATATTTATAATAACAAAGAGAATACTTATTGACTCAAGACAATAATTTGTAAAAAATGTGTAAAAACAAAGTTCCACTTCGACATTATGGGTATGCCAGCGTGTATGCCGGTGAAACAAAATCTCAATTGTACATTTTTTAAATTCAGGCTGTAACAAAACAAAAGGTGGAAAAAGTCAAAGGAGTGTGAACTGTATTCAGTGAGTTAGAAGGTTAACATGACCATATGAAAACATTTACACTTTCATTATTGGGTTCCTGGTCCCCCCCAAAAAATTTATGTTTATACTGGGATGAATGTGCATTCTCAGTAGAATGTCTGAGTATTGTGACATCATCCCACTATTGATACTGAGAGCGGGTTCTAGAATGATTGTCATTCCAGAGCGTTGCTAATGGCGCAGCATTCCAACAGGAACCCACGACTGCTGAAATAGGAAACACATCTCTTTTGAAAACAAAAGCCTGATGCTGCATGGAAAGACGATCTGCAGAAGCCAGACATAAAATACTAAATACACAACGCTGAAACGGCAGGATTTAAACGGCTCACTACTGTATACAACTTACTAATATGAAAAAGATTGGTTTTTGTAATACAGTTTTAAGTTGTTTTTTTAAAAGAAGCCATGAAGATTAATACAAGGTGTAATGAGAGAGGGATCATGTTGATGTATATCCTACATTATGCTACATCAATCCACACCAACAGGCCTGAATAGGTGAGGAAAGAAAATTAGTTATAGCTGAAATAACATTAGTTACAGCTGAAAGGACATTAGTTACAGCTGAAAGGACATTAGTTACAGCTGAAAGGACATTAGTTATAGCTGAAAGACATTAGTTACAGCTGAAAGGACATTAGTTACAGCTGAAGGAACATTAGTTACAGCTGAAAGGACATTAGTTATAGCTGAAAGGACATTAGTTACAGCTGAAAGGACATTAGTTATAGCTGAAAGACATTAGTTACAGCTGAAAGGACATTAGTTACAGCTGAAGGAACATTAGTTATAGCTGAAAGGACATTAGTTACAGCTGAAAGGACATTAGTTACAGCTGAAAGGACATTAGTTACAGCTGAAAGGACATTAGTTATAGCTGAAAGGACATTAGTTACAGCTGAAAGGACATTAGTTACAGCTGAAAGGACATTAGTTATAGCTGAAAGGACATTAGTTACAGCTGAAAGGACATTAGTTACAGCTGAAAGGACATTTGTTACAGCTGAAAGGACATTAGTTACAGCTGAAAGGACATTAGTTATAGCTGAAAGGACATTAGTTACAGCTGAAAGGACATTAGTTACAGCTGAAAGGACATTAGTTACAGCTGAAAGGACATTAGTTACAGCTGAAAGGACACTAGTTACAGCTGAAAGGACATTAGTTACAGCTGAAAGGACATTAGTTACAGCTGAAAGGACATTAGTTACAGCTGAAAGGACATTAGTTACAGCTGAAAGGACATTAGTTACAGCTGAAAGGACATTAGTTACAGCTGAAAGGACATTAGTTACAGCTGAAAGGACATTAGTTACAGCTGAAAGGACATTAGTTACAGCTGAAAGGATATTAGTTATAGCTGAAAGGACATTAGTTACAGCTGAAAGGACATTAGTTACAGCTGAAAGGACATTAGTTACAGCTGAAAGGACATTAGTTACAGCTGAAAGGACACTAGTTATAGCTGAAAGGACATTAGTTACTGATGAAAGGACATTAGTTATAGCTGAAAGAACATTAGTTACAGCTGAAAGGACATTAGTTACAGCTGAAAGGACATTAGTTATAGCTGAAAGGACATTAGTTACAGCTGAAAG
This sequence comes from Salvelinus alpinus, assembly GCF_045679555.1. Classification (NCBI taxonomy): domain Eukaryota; kingdom Metazoa; phylum Chordata; class Actinopteri; order Salmoniformes; family Salmonidae; genus Salvelinus; species Salvelinus alpinus. Next base: position 104,881,748 of record NC_092088.1, read on the forward strand.
GACATTAGTTACAGCTGAAAGGACATTAGTTACAGCTGAAAGGACATTAGTTACAGCTGAAAGGACATTAGTTATAGCTGAAAGGACACTAGTTATAGCTGAAAGGACATTAGTTATAGCTGAAAGGACACTAGTTACTGATGAAAGGACATTAGTTACAGCTGAAAGGACATTAGTTACAGCTGAAAGGACATTAGTTACAGCTGAAAGGACATTAGTTACAGCTGAAAGGACATTAGTTACTGATGAAAGGACATTAGTTACTGATGAAAGGACATTAGTTACAGCTGAAAGGACATTAGTTACAGCTGAAAGGACATTAGTTACAGCTGAAGGAACATTAGTTACAGCTGAAAGGACATTAGTTATAGCTGAAAGGACATTAGTTACAGCTGAAAGGACATTAGTTATAGCTGAAAGACATTAGTTACAGCTGAAAGGACATTAGTTACAGCTGAAGGAACATTAGTTACAGCTGAAAGGACATTAGTTATAGCTGAAAGGACATTAGTTACAGCTGAAAGGACATTAGTTACAGCTGAAAGGACATTAGTTACAGCTGAAAGGACATTAGTTATAGCTGAAAGGACATTAGTTACAGCTGAAAGGACATTAGTTACAGCTGAAAGGACATTAGTTATAGCTGAAAGGACATTAGTTACAGCTGAAAGGACATTAGTTACAGCTGAAAGGACATTAGTTACAGCTGAAAGGACATTAGTTACAGCTGAAAGGACATTAGTTATAGCTGAAAGGACATTAGTTACAGCTGAAAGGACATTAGTTACAGCTGAAAGGACATTAGTTACAGCTGAAAGGACATTAGTTACAGCTGAAAGGACAATAGTTACAGCTGAAAGGACATTAGTTACAGCTGAAAGGACATTAGTTACAGCTGAAAGGACATTAGTTACAGCTGAAAGGACATTAGTTACAGCTGAAAGGACATTAGTTATAGCTGAAAGGACATTAGTTACAGCTGAAAGGACATTAGTTACAGCTGAAAGGACACTAGTTATAGCTGAAAGGACATTAGTTACAGCTGAAAGGACATTAGTTACAGCTGAAAGGACATTAGTTACAGCTGAAAGGACATTAGTTACAGCTGAAAGGACATTAGTTACAGCTGAAAGGACATTAGTTATAGCTGAAAGGACATTAGTTATAGCTGAAAGGACATTAGTTATAGCTGAAAGGACATTAGTTACAGCTGAAAGGACATTAGTTACAGCTGAAAGGACATTAGTTACAGCTGAAAGGACACTAGTTATAGCTGAAAGGACATTAGTTACTGATGAAAGGACATTAGTTATAGCTGAAAGAACATTAGTTACAGCTGAAAGGACATTAGTTACAGCTGAAAGGACATTAGTTATAGCTGAAAGGACATTAGTTACAGCTGAAAGGACATTAGTTACAGCTGAAAGGACATTAGTTACAGCTGAAAGGACATTAGTTACAGCTGAAAGGACATTAGTTATAGCTGAAAGGACACTAGTTATAGCTGAAAGGACATTAGTTATAGCTGAAAGGACACTAGTTATTGATGAAAGGACATTAGTTACAGCTGAAAGGACATTAGTTACAGCTGAAAGGACATTAGTTACAGCTGAAAGGACATTAGTTACTGATGAAAGGACATTAGTTACTGATGAAAGGACATTAGTTACAGCTGAAAGGACATTAGTTACAGCTGAAAGGACATTAGTTACTGATGAAAGGACATTAGTTACAGCTGAAAGGACATTAGTTACAGCTGAAAGGACATTAGTTACAGCTGAAAGGACATTAGTTACAGCTGAAAGGACATTAGTTACAGCTGAAAGGACATTAGTTACAGCTGAAAGGACATTAGTTACAGCTGAAAGGACATTAGTTACAGCTGAAAGGACATTAGTTACAGCTGAAAGGACATTAGTTACAGCTGAAAGGACATTAGTTATAGCTGAAAGGACATTAGTTACAGCTGAAAGGACATTAGTTACAGCTGAAAGGACATTAGTTACAGCTGAAAGGACATTAGTTACAGCTGAAAGGACATTAGTTACAGCTGAAAGGACATTAGTTACAGCTGAAAGGACATTAGTTACAGCTGAAAGGACATTAGTTATAGCTGAAAGGACATTAGTTACAGCTGAAAGGACATTAGTTACAGCTGAAAGGACATTAGTTACAGCTGAAAGGACATTAGTTACAGCTGAAAGGACATTAGTTATAGCTGAAAGGACATTAGTTATAGCTGAAAGGACATTAGTTATAGCTGAAAGGACATTAGTTACAGCTGAAAGGACATTAGTTACAGCTGAAAGGACATTAGTTACAGCTGAAAGGACATTAGTTACAGCTGAAAGGACACTAGTTACAGCTGAAAGGACATTAGTTACAGCTGAAAGGACATTAGTTACAGCTGAAAGGACATTAGTTACAGCTGAAAGGACATTAGTTACAGCTGAAAGGACATTAGTTACAGCTGAAAGGACACTAGTTACAGCTGAAAGGACATTAGTTACAGCTGAAAGGACATTAGTTATAGCTGAAAGGACATTAGTTACAGCTGAAAGGACATTAGTTACAGCTGAAAGGACATTAGTTACAGCTGAAAGGACATTAGTTACAGCTGAAAGGACATTAGTTACAGCTGAAAGGACATTAGTTACAGCTGAAAGGACATTAGTTATAGCTGAAAGGACATTAGTTACTGATGAAAGGACATTAGTTACAGCTGAAAGGACATTAGTTACAGCTGAAAGGACATTAGTTACAGCTGAAAGGACATTAGTTACAGCTGAAAGGACACTAGTTACAGCTGAAAGGACATTAGTTACAGCTGAAAGGACATTAGTTACAGCTGAAAGGACATTAGTTACAGCTGAAAGGACATTAGTTACAGCTGAAAGGACATTAGTTACAGCTGAAAGGACACTAGTTACAGCTGAAAGGACATTAGTTACAGCTGAAAGGACATTAGTTATAGCTGAAAGGACTTTAGTTATAGCTGAAAGGACATTAGTTATAGCTGAAAGGACACTAGTTACAGCTGAAAGGACATTAGTTATAGCTGAAAGGACATTAGTTACAGCTGAAAGGACATTAGTTACAGCTGAAAGGACATTAGTTATAGCTGAAAGGACATTAGTTACAGCTGAAAGGACACTAGTTATAGCTGAAAGGACATTAGTTATAGCTGAAAGGACATTAGTTATAGCTGAAAGGACATTAGTTACAGCTGAAAGGACATTAGTTACAGCTGAAAGGACATTAGTTATAGCTGAAAGGACATTAGTTATAGCTGAAAGGACATTAGTTATAGCTGAAAGGACATTAGTTACAGCTGAAAGGACATTAGTTACAGCTGAAAGGACATTAGTTACAGCTGAAAGGACATTAGTTACAGCTGAAAGGACACTAGTTATAGCTGAAAGGACACTAGTTATAGCTGAAAGGACACTAGTTATAGCTGAAAGGACATTAGTTATAGCTGAATGGACATTAGTTACAGCTGAAAGGACATTAGTTACAGCTGAAAGGACATTAGTTATAGCTGAAAGGACATTAGTTACAGCTGAAAGGACATTAGTTATAGCTGAAAGGACATTAGTTACAGCTGAAAGGACATTAGTTACAGCTGAAAGGACATTAGTTACAGCTGAAAGGACAGTAGTTATAGCTGAAAGGACATTAGTTACAGCTGAAAGGACATTAGTTACAGCTGAAAGGACATTAGTTATAGCTGAAAGGACATTAGTTATAGCTGAAAGGACATTAGTTATAGCTGAAAGGACATTAGTTATAGCTGAAAGGACATTAGTTACAGCTGAAAGGACATTAGTTACAGCTGAAAGGACATTAGTTATAGCTGAAAGGACATTAGTTATAAATGAAAGGACATTACTTATAGCTGAAAGGACAGTAGTTATAGCTGAAAGGACATTAGTTATAGCTGAAAGGACATTAGTTACAGCTGAAAGGGCATTAGTTACAGCTGAAAGGACATTAGTTATAGCTGAAAGGACATTAGTTACAGCTGAAAGGACATAAGTTACAGCTGAAAGGACATTAGTTACAGCTGAAAGGACATTAGTTACAGCTGAAAGGACATTAGTTACAGCTGAAAGGACATTAGTTACAGCTGAAAGGACATTAGTTACAGCTGAAAGGACATTAGTTACAGCTGAAAGGACATTAGTTATAGCTGAAAGGACATTAGTTATAGCTGAAAGGACATTAGTTACAGCTGAAAGGACTTTAGTTATAGCTGAAAGGACACTAGTTATAGCTGAAAGGACATTAGTTACAGCTGAAAGGACATTAGTTATAGCTGAAAGGACATTAGTTATAGCTGAAAGGACATTAGTTACAGCTGAAAGGACATTAGTTACAGCTGAAAGGACACTAGTTATAGCTGAAAGGACATTAGTTACTCATGAAAGGACACTAGTTATAGCTGAAAGGACATTAGTTATAGCTGAAAGGACATTAGTTACAGCTGAAAGGACATTAGTTATAGATGAAAGGACATTAGTTATAGCTGAAAGGACATTAGTTATAGCTGAAAGGACATTAGTTACTGATGAAAGGACAGTAGTTATAGCTGAAAGGACGTTAGTTATAGCTGAAAGGACATTAGTTATAGCTGAAAGGACATTAGTTATACCTGAAAAGACATTAGTTACAGCTGAAAGGACATTAGTTATAGCTGAAAGGACATTAGTTATAGCTGAAAGGACATTAGTTACAGCTGAAAGGACATTAGTTATAGCTGAAAGGACATTAGTTATAGCTGAAAGGACATTAGTTATAGCTGAAAGGACATTAGTTATAGCTGAAAGGACATTAGTTAGAGCTGAAAGGACATTAGTTATAGCTGAAAGGACATTAGTTATAGCTGAAAGGACATTAGTTATAGCTGAAACGACATTAGTTATAGCTGAAAGGACATTAGTTATAGCTGAAAGGACATTAGTTATAGCTGAAAGGACATTAGTTACAGCTGAAAGGACATTAGTTATAGCTGAAAGGACATTAGTTATAGCTGAAAGGACATTAGTTATAGCTGAAACGACATTAGTTATAGCTGAAAGGACATTAGTTATAGCTGAAAGGACATTAGTTATAGCTGAAAGGACTTTAGTTATAGCTGAAACGACATTTGTTATAGCTGAAAGGACATTAGTTATAGCTGAAAGGACATTAGTAACAGCTGAAAGGACATTAGTTACAGCTGAAAGGACATTAGTTACAGCTGAAAGGACATTAGTTATAGCTGAAAGGACATTAGTTACAGCTGAAAGGACATTAGTTACAGCTGAAAGGACATTAGTTATAGCTGAAAGGACATTAGTTACAGCTGAAAGGACATTAGTTACAGCTGAAAGGACATTAGTTACAGCTTAAAGGACATTAGTTATAGCTGAAAGGACATTAGTTACAGCTGAAAGGACATTAGTTACAGCTGAAAGGACATTAGTTACAGCTGAAAGGACATTAGTTATAGCTGAAAGGACATTAGTTACAGCTGAAAGGACATTAGTTACAGCTGAAAGGACATTAGTTATAGCTGAAAGGACATTAGTTACAGCTGAAATGACACTAGTTATAGCTGAAAGGACATTAGTTATAGCTGAAAGGACATTAGTTACAGCTGAAAGGACACTAGTTACAGCTGAACGGACACTAGTTACAGCTGAAAGGACACTAGTTATAGCTGAAAGGACATTAGTTACAGCTGAAAGGACACTAATTATAGCTGAAAGGACATTAGTTATAGCTGAAAGGACATTAGTTACAGCTGAAAGGACATTAGTTATAGCTGAAAGGACATTAGTTAGTTCTTCCGGCGCCGAAAAGAGATGGCTGCCTCGCTTCGTGTTCCTTGGAAAATATGCAGTATTTTGTTTTTTTACGTGTTATTTCTTACATCGGTACCCCGGGTAATCTTAGGTTTCATTACATACAGTCGGGAGGAACTACTGAATATACGATTAACGTCAACTCATCATCGTTCCTACCAGGAATATGACTTTCCCGAAACGGATCCAGTGTTTTGCCTTCCACACAATACAATGGATCTGATCCCAGCCGGCGACCCTGTGCGACGCCGAAAAAGGGGAAAACGTGGCGGTCTCGTGGTCAGGCTTCGGAGACGGGCACATCGCGCTCCACTCCCTAGCATACTACTCGCCAATGTCCAGTCTCTTGACAATAAGGTTGATGAAATCCGAGCACGGTTAGCATTCCAGAGAGACATCAGGGATTGCAACGTGCTCTGCTTCACGGAAACATGGCTAACTCAAGGGACGCTAACGGAGTCGGTGCAGCCAGCTGGTTTCTTCATGCATCGCGCCGACAGAAACAAACATCTTTCCGGTAAGAAGAGGGGCGGGGGGGTATGCCTTATGATTAACGAGAAGTGGTGTGATCATCATAACAACACACAAGAACTCAAGTCGTTCTGTTCACCTGATCTAGAACTCCTCACAATCAAATGTCGACCGCATTATCTACCAAGGGAATTCTCGTCAATCATAATCACAGCCGTATACATTCCCCCCCAAGCAGACACATCGATGGCCCTGAACGAACTTTATCTGACTCTTTGTAAACTGGAAACCACACACCCTGAGGCTGCATTCATCGTAGCTGGGGATTTTAACAAGGCTAATCTAAAAACAAAACTCCCTAAATTCTATCAGCATATCGATTGTGCTACCAGGGCTGGAAAAACACTAGACCATTGTTATACTAATTTCCGCGACGCTTATAAGGCCCTCCCCCGCCCCCCTTTCGGAAAAGCTGACCACGACTCCATTTTGTTGATTCCAGCCTACAAACAAAAACTCAAACAACAAGCTCCCGCGCTCAGGTCTGTTCAACGCTGGTCCGACCAATCTGAATCCACGCTTCAAGACTGCTTCGATCACGCGGATTGGAATATGTTCCGCATCGCGTCCAACAACAATATTGACGAATATGCTGATTCGGTGAGCGAGTTCATTAGGAAGTGCATTGACGATGTCGTACCCACAGCAACGATAAAAACATTCCCAAACCAGAAACCGTGGATTGACGGCAGCATTCGCGTGAAACTGAAAGCGCGAACCACTGCTTTTAACCAGGGCAAGGTGACCGGAAGCATGACCGAATACAAACAGTGTAGCTATTCTCTCCGCAAGGCAATCAAACAGGCTAAGTCTCAGTACAGAGACAAAATCGAGTCGAAATTCAACAGCTCAGACACAAGAGGTATGTGGCAGGGTCTACAGTCAATCACGGATTACAAAAAGAAAACCAGCCCCGTCGAGGACCAGGATGTCTTGCTCCCAGACAGGCTAAACAACTTTTTTGCCCGCTTTGAGGACAATACAGTGCCACTGACACGGCCCCCTACCAAAACCTGCGGGCTCTCCTTCACTGCAGCCGAGGTGAGTAAAACATTTAAACGTGTTAACCCTCGCAAGGCTGCAGGCCCAGACGGCATTCCCAGCCGCGTCCTCAGAGCATGCGCAGACCAGCTGGCTGGTGTGTTTACGGACATATTCAATCAATCCTTATCCCAGTCTGCTGTTCCCACATGCTTCAAGAGGGCCACCATTGTTCCTGTTCCCAAGAAAGCTAAGGTAACTGAGCTAAACGACTACCGCCCCGTAGCACTCACTTCCGTCATCATGAAGTGCTTTGAGAGACTAGTCAAGGACCATATCACCTCCACCCTACCGGACACCCTAGACCCACTCCAATTTGCTTACCGACCCAATAGGTCCACAGACGACGCAATCGCAACCACACTGCACACTGCCCTAACCCATCTGGACAAGAGGAATACCCATGTGAGAATGCTGTTCATCGATTACAGCTCAGCATTTAACACCATAGTACCCTCCAAACTCGTCATCAAGCTCGAGACCCTGGGTCTCGACCCCGCCCTGTGCAACTGGGTCCTGGACTTCCTGACGGGCCGCCCCCAGGTGGTGAGGGTAGGTAACAACATCTCCACCCCGCTGATCCTCAACACTGGGGCCCCACAAGGGTGCGTTCTGAGCCCTCTCCTGTACTCCCTGTTCACCCACGACTGCGTGGCCATGCACGCCTCCAACTCAATCATCAAGTTTGCGGATGACACTACAGTGGTAGGCTTGATCACCAACAACGACGAGACGGCCTACAGGGAGGAGGTGAGGGCCCTCGGAGTGTGGTGTCAGGAAAATAACCTCATACTCAACGTCAACAAAACAAAGGAGATGATTGTGGACTTCAGGAAACAGCAGAGGGAGCACCCCCCTATCCACATCGACGGGTCAGTAGTGGAGAAGGTGGAAAGTTTTAAGTTCCTCGGTGTTCACATCACGGACAAACTGAATTGGTCCACCCACACAGACAGCGTTGTGAAGAAGGCGCAGCAGCGCCTCTTCAACCTCAGGAGGCTGAAGAAATTCGGCTTGTCACCAAAAGCACTCACAAACTTCTACAGATGCACAATCGAGAGCATCCTGTCGGGCTGTATCACCGCCTGGTACGGCAACTGCTCCGCCCACAACCGTAAGGCTCTCCAGAGGGTAGTGAGGTCTGCAGAACGCATCACCAGGGGCAAACTACCTGCCCTCCAGGACACCTACACCACCCGATGTCACAGGAAGGCCATAAAGATCATCAAGGACAACAACCACCCAAGCCACTGCCTGTTCACCCCGCTATCATCCAGAAGGCGAGGTCAGTACAGGTGCATCAAAGCAGGGACCGAGAGACTGAAAAACAGCTTCTATCTCAAGGCCATCAGACTGTTAAACAGCCACCACTAACATTTAGCGGCCGCTGCCAACATACTGACTCAACTCCAGCCACTTTAAAAATGGGAATTGATGGAAATTATGTAAAAATGTACCACTAGCCACTTTAAGCAATGCCACTTAATACAATGTTTACATACCCTACATTACCCATCTCTTATGTATATATACTGTACTCTATATCATCTACTGCATCTTGCCATCTTTATGCAATACATGTACCACTAGCCACTTTAAACTATGCCACTTTATGTTTACATACCCTACAGTACTCATCTCATACGTATATACCGTACTCTATACCATCTACTGCATCTGCCATGCCGTTCTGTACCACCACTCATTCATATATCTTTATGTACATATTCTTTATCCCTTTACACTTGTGTGTGTGTGTAAGGTAGTAGTGTGGAATTGTTAGGTTAGATTACTGTTGGTTATTACTGCATTGTCGGAACTAGAAGCACAAGCATTTCGCTACACTCGCATTAACATCTGCTAACCATGTGTATGTGACTAATAAAATTTGATTTGATTTGATTTGATTTGATTTATAGCTGAAAGGACATTAGTTACAGCTGAAAGGACATTAGTTATAGCTGAAAGGACATTAGTTATAGCTGAAAGTACATTAGTTATAGCTGAAAGGACATTAGTTATAGCTGAAAGGACATTAGTTACAGCTGAAAGGACATTAGTTACAGCTGAAAGGACATTAGTTACAGCTGAAAGGACATTAGTTACAGCTGAAAGGACATTAGTTACAGCTGAAAGGACATTAGTTATAGCTGAAAGGACATTAGTTATAGCTGAAAGGACATTAGTTATAGCTGAAAGGACTTTAGTTACAGCTGAAAGGACATTAGTTATAGCTGAAAGGACATTAGTTACAGCTGAAAGGACATTAGTTACAGCTGAAAGGACATTAGTTACTGCTGAAAGGACATTAGTTATAGCTGAAAGGACATTAGTTACAGCTGAAAGGACATTAGTTATAGCTGAAAGGACATTAGTTATAGCTGAAAGGACATTAGTTATAGCTGAAAGGACATTAGTTATAGCTGAAAGGACATTAGTTATAGCTGAAAGGACATTAGTTACAGCTGAAAGGACATTAGTTATAGCTGAAAGGACATTAGTTATAGCTGAAAGGACATTAGTTATAGCTGAAAGGACATTAGTTATAGCTGAAAGGACATTAGTTACAGCTGAAAGGACATTAGTTACAGCTGAAAGGACATTAGTTACAGCTGAAAGGACATTAGTTACAGCTGAAAGGACATTAGTTATAGCTGAAAGGACATTAGTTACAGCTGAAAGGACATTAGTTATAGCTGAAAGGACATTAGTTACAGCTGAAAGGACATTGGTTATAGCTGAAAGGACACTAGTTATAGCTGAAAGGACATTAGTTATAGCTGAAAGGACATTAGTTATAGCTGAAAGGACATTAGTTATAGCTGAAAGGACATTAGTTACAGCTGAAAGGACATTAGTTACAGCTGAAAGGACATTAGTTACAGCTGAAAGGACATTAGTTATAGCTGAAAGGACATTAGTTACAGCTGAAAGGACATTAGTTACAGCTGAAAGGACATTAGTTACAGCTGAAAGGACATTAGTTACAGCTGAAAGGACATTAGTTATAGCTGAAAGGACATTAGTTACAGCTGAAAGGACATTAGTTACAGCTGAAAGGACATTAGTTATAGCTGAAAGGACATTAGTTACAGCTGAAAGGACATTAGTTACAGCTGAAAGGACATTAGTTATAGCTGAAAGGACATTAGTTATAGCTGAAAGGACATTAGTTACAGCTGAAAGGACATTAGTTACAGCTGAAAGGACATTAGTTACAGCTGAAAGGACACTAGTTATAGCTGAAAGGACATTAGTTACAGCTGAAAGGACATTAGTTACAGCTGAAAGGACACTAGTTATAGCTGAAAGGACATTAGTTACAGCTGAAAGGACACTAGTTATAGCTGAAAGGACATTAGTTACAGCTGAAAGGACATTAGTTACAGCTGAAAGGACATTAGTTACAGCTGAAAGGACATTAGTTATAGCTGAAAGGACATTAGTTACAGCTGAAAGGACATTAGTTATAGCTGAAAGGACACTAGTTATAGCTGAAAGGACATTAGTTACAGCTGAAAGGACATTAGTTATAGCTGAAAGGACATTAGTTATAGCTGAAAGGACATTAGTTATAGCTGAAAGGACATTAGTTATAGCTGAAAGGACATTAGTTACAGCTGAAAGGACATTAGTTATAGCTGAAAGGACATTAGTTATAGCTGAAAGGACATTAGTTACAGCTGAAAGGACATTAGTTATAGCTGAAAGGACATTAGTTATAGCTCAAAGGACATTAGTTATAGCTGAAAGGACATTAGTTATAGCTGAAAGGACATTAGTTACAGCTGAAAGGACATTAGTTACAGCTGAAAGGACATTAGTTATAGCTGAAAGGACATTAGTTATAGCTGAAAGGACATTAGTTATAGCTGAAAGGACATTAGTTATAGCTGAAAGGACATTAGTTATAGCTGAAAGGACATTAGTTACAGCTGAAAGGACATTAGTTATAGCTGAAAGGACATTAGTTATAGCTGAAAGGACATTAGTTATAGCTGAAAGGACATTAGTTATAGCTGAAAGGACATTAGTTACAGCTGAAAGGACATTAGTTATAGCTGAAAGGACATTAGTTATAGCTGAAAGGACATTAGTTACTGCTGAAAGGACATTAGTTATAGCTGAAAGGACATTAGTTATAGCTGAAAGGACATTAGTTACTGCTGAAAGGACATTAGTTATAGCTGAAAGGACATTAGTTACAGCTGAAAGGACATTAGTTACAGCTGAAAGGACATTAGTTACAGCTGAAAGGACATTAGTTATAGCTGAAAGGACATTAGTTATAGCTGAAAGGACATTAGTTATAGCTGAAAGGACATTAGTTATAGCTGAAAGGACATTAGTTATAGCTGAAAGGACATTAGTTATAGCTGAAAGGACATTAGTTACAGCTGAAAGGACATTAGTTACAGCTGAAAGGACATTAGTTATAGCTGAAAGGACATTAGTTATAGCTGAAAGGACATTAGTTATAGCTGAAAGGACATTAGTTATAGCTGAAAGGACATTAGTTATAGCTGAAAGGACATTAGTTACAGCTGAAAGGACATTAGTTACAGCTGAAAGGACATTAGTTACAGCTGAAAGGAGATTAGTTACAGCTGAAAGGACATTAGTTACAGCTGAAAGGACATTAGTTACAGCTGAAAGGGCATTAGTTACAGCTGAAAGGACATTAGTTACAGCTGAAAGGACATTAGTTATAGCTGAAAGGACATTAGTTACAGCTGAAAGGACATTAGTTATAGCTGAAAGGACATTAGTTACAGCTGAAAGGACATTGGTTATAGCTGAAAGGACACTAGTTATAGCTGAAAGGACATTAGTTATAGCTGAAAGGACATTAGTTATAGCTGAAAGGACATTAGTTACAGCTGAAAGGACATTAGTTACAGCTGAAAGGACATTAGTTACAGCTGAAAGGACATTAGTTATAGCTGAAAGGACATTAGTTACAGCTGAAAGGACATTAGTTACAGCTGAAAGGACATTAGTTATAGCTGAAAGGACATTAGTTACAGCTGAAAGGACATTAGTTACAGCTGAAAGGACATTAGTTATAGCTGAAAGGACATTAGTTATAGCTGAAAGGACATTAGTTACAGCTGAAAGGACATTAGTTACAGCTGAAAGGACATTAGTTACAGCTGAAAGGACACTAGTTATAGCTGAAAGGACATTAGTTACAGCTGAAAGGACATTAGTTACAGCTGAAAGGACACTAGTTATAGCTGAAAGGACATTAGTTACAGCTGAAAGGACACTAGTTACAGCTGAAAGGACATTAGTTACAGCTGAAAGGACATTAGTTACAGCTGAAAGGACATTAGTTATAGCTGAAAGGACATTAGTTACAGCTGAAAGGACATTAGTTATAGCTGAAAGGACACTAGTTATAGCTGAAAGGACATTAGTTACAGCTGAAAGGACATTAGTTATAGCTGAAAGGACATTAGTTATAGCTGAAAGGACATTAGTTATAGCTGAAAGGACATTAGTTATAGCTGAAAGGATATTAGTTACAGCTGAAAGGACATTAGTTATAGCTGAAAGGACATTAGTTATAGCTGAAAGGACATTAGTTATAGCTGAAAGGACATTAGTTATAGCTGAAAGGACATTAGTTACAGCTGAAAGGACATTAGTTATAGCTGAAAGGACATTAGTTATAGCTGAAAGGACATTAGTTACAGCTGAAAGGACACTAGTTATAGCTGAAAGGACATTAGTTATAGCTGAAAGGACATTAGTTACAGCTGAAAGGACATTAGTTACAGCTGAAAGGACATTAGTTACAGCTGAAAGGACACTAGTTATAGCTGAAAGGACATTAGTTATAGCTGAAAGGACATTAGTTATAGCTGAAAGGACATTAGTTATACCTGAAAGGACATTAGTTATAGCTGAAAGGACATTAGTTATACCTGAAAGGACATTAGTTATAGCTGAAAGGACATTAGTTACAGCTGAAAGGACATTAGTTATAGCTGAAAGGACATTAGTTATAGCTGAAAGGACATTAGTTATAGCTGAAAGGACATTAGTTATACCTGAAAGGACATTAGTTATAGCTGAAAGGACATTAGTTATACCTGAAAGGACATTAGTTATAGCTGAAAGGACATTAGTTACAGCTGAAAGGACATTAGTTATAGCTGAAAGGACATTAGTTATAGCTGAAAGGACATTAGTTATAGCTGAAAGGACATTAGTTACAGCTGAAAGGACATTAGTTACAGCTGAAAGGACATTAGTTATAGCTGAAAGGACATTAGTTACAGCTGAAAGGACATTAGTTACAGCTGAAAGGACATTAGTTATAGCTGAAAGGACATTAGTTATAGCTGAAAGGACATTAGTTACAGCTGAAAGGACATTAGTTACAGCTGAAAGGACATTAGTTACAGCTGAAAGGACACTAGTTATAGCTGAAAGGACATTAGTTACAGCTGAAAGGACATTAGTTACAGCTGAAAGGACACTAGTTATAGCTGAAAGGACATTAGTTACAGCTGAAAGGACACTAGTTACAGCTGAAAGGACATTAGTTACAGCTGAAAGGACATTAGTTACAGCTGAAAGGACATTAGTTATAGCTGAAAGGACATTAGTTACAGCTGAAAGGACATTAGTTATAGCTGAAAGGACACTAGTTATAGCTGAAAGGACATTAGTTACAGCTGAAAGGACATTAGTTATAGCTGAAAGGACATTAGTTATAGCTGAAAGGACATTAGTTATAGCTGAAAGGACATTAGTTATAGCTGAAAGGATATTAGTTACAGCTGAAAGGACATTAGTTATAGCTGAAAGGACATTAGTTATAGCTGAAAGGACATTAGTTATAGCTGAAAGGACATTAGTTATAGCTGAAAGGACATTAGTTACAGCTGAAAGGACATTAGTTATAGCTGAAAGGACATTAGTTATAGCTGAAAGGACATTAGTTACAGCTGAAAGGACACTAGTTATAGCTGAAAGGACATTAGTTATAGCTGAAAGGACATTAGTTACAGCTGAAAGGACATTAGTTACAGCTGAAAGGACATTAGTTACAGCTGAAAGGACACTAGTTATAGCTGAAAGGACATTAGTTATAGCTGAAAGGACATTAGTTATAGCTGAAAGGACATTAGTTATACCTGAAAGGACATTAGTTATAGCTGAAAGGACATTAGTTATACCTGAAAGGACATTAGTTATAGCTGAAAGGACATTAGTTACAGCTGAAAGGACATTAGTTATAGCTGAAAGGACATTAGTTATAGCTGAAAGGACATTAGTTATAGCTGAAAGGACATTAGTTACTGCTGAAAGGACATTAGTTATAGTTGAAGGGACATTAGTTATAGCTGAAAGGACATTAGTTACAGCTGAAGGGACACTAGTTATAGCTGAAAGGACACTAGTTACAGCTGAAAGGACACTAGTTACAGCTGAAAGGACATTAGTTATAGCTGAAAGGACATTAGTTATAGCTGAAAGGACATTAGTTACAGCTGAAAGGACATTAGTTATAGCTGAAAGGACATTAGTTACAGCTGAAAGGACATTAGTTACAGCTGAAAGGACATTAGTTACAGCTGAAAGGACATTAGTTACAGCTGAAAGGACATTAGTTATAGCTGAAAGGACATTAGTTACAGCTGAAAGGACATTAGTTATAGCTGAAAGGACATTAGTTATAGCTGAAAGGACATTAGTTATAGCTGAAAGGACATTAGTTACAGCTGAAAGGACATTAGTTACAGCTGAAAGGACATTAGTTATAGCTGAAAGGACATTAGTTACAGCTGAAAGGACATTAGTTATAGCTGAAAGGACATTAGTTATAGCTGAAAGGACAGTAGTTATAGCTGAAAGGACATTAGTTATAGCTGAAAGGACATTAGTTATAGCTGAAAGGACATTAGTTATAGCTGAAAGGACATTAGTTATAGCTGAAAGGACATTAGTTATAGCTGAAAGGACATTAGTTACTGCTGAAAGGACATTAGTTATAGCAGAAAGGACATTAGTTACAGCTGAAAGGACATTAGTTATAGCTGAAAGGACATTAGTTATAGCTGAAAGGACATTAGTTATAGCTGAAACGACATTAGTTATAGCTGAAAGGACATTAGTTATAGCTGAGAGGACATTAGTTACAGCTGAAAGGACATTAGTCATAGCTGAAAGGACATTAGTTATAGCTGAAAGGACATTAGTTATAGCTGAAAGGACATTAGTTACAGCTGAAAGGACATTAGTTACAGCTGAAAGGACATTAGTTATAGCTGAAAGGACATTAGTTATAGCTGAAAGGACACTAGTTATAGCTGAAAGGACATTAGTTATAGCTGAAAGGACAGTAGTTACTGATGAATGGACATTAGTTATAGCTGAAAGGACATTAGTTATAGCTGAAAGGACATTAGTTACTGATGGAGGGACATTAGTTATAGCTGAAAGGACAGTAGTTACTGATGAATGGACATTAGTTATAGCTGAAAGGACATTAGTTACAGCTGAAAGGACAGTAGTTACTGATGGAGGGACATTAGTTACAGCTGAAAGGACATTAGTTATAGCTGAAAGGACATTAGTTATAGCTGAAAAGACATTAGTTACTGATGGAGGGACATTAGTTATAGCTGAAAGGACATTAGTTACAGCTGAAAGGACATTAGTTATAGCTGAAAGGACATTAGTTATAGCTGAAAGGACATTAGTTACAGCTGAAAGGACATTAGTTATAGCTGAAAGGACATTAGTTATAGCTGAAAGGACATTAGTTATAGCTGAAAGGACATTAGTTATAGCTGAAAGGACATTAGTTACAGCTGAAAGGACATTAGTTATAGCTGAAAGGACATTAGTTATAGCTGAAAGGACATTAGTTATAGCTGAAAGAACATTAGTTACAGCTGAAAGGACAGTAGTTACTGATGGAGGGACATTAGTTATAGCTGAAAGGACATTAGTTATAGCTGAAAGGACATTAGTTACAGCTGAAAGGACATTAGTTATAGCTGAAAGGACACTAGTTATAGCTGAAAGGAAAGTAGTTACTGATGAATGGACATTAGTTATAGCTGAAAGGACATTAGTTATAGCTGAAAGGACATTAGTTACTGATGGAGGGACATTAGTTATAGCTGAAAGGACACTAGTTATAGCTGAAAGGACAGTAGTTACTGATGAAAGGACATTAGTTACAGCTGAAAGGACATTAGTTACAGCTGAAAGGACATTAGTTATAGCTGAAAGGACATTAGTTACAGCTGAAAGGACATTAGTTACAGCTGAAAGGACATTAGTTATAGCTGAAAGGACATTAGTTATAGCTGAAAGGACATTAGTTACAGCTGAAAGGACATTAGTTACAGCTGAAAGGACATTAGTTACAGCTGAAAGGACACTAGTTATAGCTGAAAGGACATTAGTTACAGCTGAAAGGACATTAGTTACAGCTGAAAGGACACTAGTTATAGCTGAAAGGACATTAGTTACAGCTGAAAGGACACTAGTTATAGCTGAAAGGACATTAGTTACAGCTGAAAGGACATTAGTTACAGCTGAAAGGACATTAGTTACAGCTGAAAGGACATTAGTTATAGCTGAAAGGACATTAGTTACAGCTGAAAGGACATTAGTTATAGCTGAAAGGACACTAGTTATAGCTGAAAGGACATTAGTTACAGCTGAAAGGACATTAGT
Organism: Salvelinus alpinus; assembly: GCF_045679555.1. Lineage (NCBI taxonomy): Eukaryota > Metazoa > Chordata > Actinopteri > Salmoniformes > Salmonidae > Salvelinus > Salvelinus alpinus. The sequence goes on from NC_092088.1 coordinate 104,898,874, forward strand.
TATAGCTGAAAGGACATTAGTTATAGCTGAAAGGACATTAGTTATAGCTGAAAGGACATTAGTTATAGCTGAAAGGACATTAGTTACAGCTGAAAGGACATTAGTTATAGCTGAAAGGACATTAGTTATAGCTGAAAGGATATTAGTTACAGCTGAAAGGACATTAGTTATAGCTGAAAGGACATTAGTTATAGCTGAAAGGACATTAGTTATAGCTGAAAGGACATTAGTTATAGCTGAAAGGACATTAGTTACAACTGAAAGGACACTAGTTATAGCTGAAAGGACATTAGTTATAGCTGAAAGGACATTAGTTACAGCTGAAAGGACATTAGTTACAGCTGAAAGGACATTAGTTACAGCTGAAAGGACACTAGTTATAGCTGAAAGGACATTAGTTATAGCTGAAAGGACATTAGTTATAGCTGAAAGGACATTAGTTATAGCTGAAAGGACATTAGTTATAGCTGAAAGGACATTAGTTATACCTGAAAGGACATTAGTTATAGCTGAAAGGACATTAGTTACAGCTGAAAGGACATTAGTTATAGCTGAAAGGACATTAGTTATAGCTGAAAGGACATTAGTTACTGCTGAAAGGACATTAGTTATAGCTGAAAGGACATTAGTTCTGGCTGAAAGGACATTAGTTACTGCTGAAAGGACATTAGTTATAGCTGAAAGGACATTAGTTATAGCTGAAAGGACATTAGTTACAGCTGAAAGGACATTAGTTATAGTTGAAGGGACATTAGTTATAGCTGAAAGGACATTAGTTACAGCTGAAAGGACACTAGTTATAGCTGAAAGGACACTAGTTACAGCTGAAAGGACACTAGTTACAGCTGAAAGGACATTAGTTATAGCTGAAAGGACATTAGTTATAGCTGAAAGGACATTAGTTACAGCTGAAAGGACATTAGTTATAGCTGAAAGGACATTAGTTACAGCTGAAAGGACATTAGTTATAGCTGAAAGGACATTAGTTACAGCTGAAAGGACATTAGTTACAGCTGAAAGGACATTAGTTATAGCTGAAAGGACATTAGTTACAGCTGAAAGGACATTAGTTATAGCTGAAAGGACATTAGTTATAGCTGAAAGGACATTAGTTATAGCTGAAAGGACATTAGTTACAGCTGAAAGGACATTAGTTACAGCTGAAAGGACATTAGTTATAGCTGAAAGGACATTAGTTACAGCTGAAAGGACATTAGTTATAGCTGAAAGGACATTAGTTATAGCTGAAAGGACAGTAGTTATAGCTGAAAGGACATTAGTTATAGCTGAAAGGACATTAGTTATAGCTGAAAGGACATTAGTTATAGCTGAAAGGACATTAGTTATAGCTGAAAGGACATTAGTTACAGCTGAAAGGACATTAGTTATAGCTGAAAGGACATTAGTTACAGCTGAAAGGACATTAGTTATAGCTGAAAGGACATTAGTTATAGCTGAAAGGACATTAGTTATAGCTGAAAGGACATTAGTTACAGCTGAAAGGACATTAGTTACAGCTGAAAGGACATTAGTTATAGCTGAAAGGACATTAGTTACAGCTGAAAGGACATTAGTTATAGCTGAAAGGACATTAGTTATAGCTGAAAGGACAGTAGTTATAGCTGAAAGGACATTAGTTATAGCTGAAAGGACATTAGTTATAGCTGAAAGGACATTAGTTATAGCTGAAAGGACATTAGTTATAGCTGAAAGGACATTAGTTATAGCTGAAAGGACATTAGTTACTGCTGAAAGGACATTAGTTAAAGCTGAAAGGACATTAGTTACAGCTGAAAGGACATTAGTTATAGCTGAAAGGACATTAGTTATAGCTGAAAGGACATTAGTTATAGCTGAAACGACATTAGTTATAGCTGAAAGGACATTAGTTATAGCTGAAAGGACATTAGTTACAGCTGAAAGGACATTAGTCATAGCTGAAAGGACATTAGTTATAGCTGAAAGGACATTAGTTATAGCTGAAAGGACATTAGTTACAGCTGAAAGGACATTAGTTACAGCTGAAAGGACATTAGTTATAGCTGAAAGGACATTAGTTATAGCTGAAAGGACACTAGTTATAGCTGAAAGGACATTAGTTATAGCTGAAAGGACAGTAGTTACTGATGAATGGACATTAGTTATAGCTGAAAGGACATTAGTTATAGCTGAAAGGACATTAGTTACTGATGGAGGGACATTAGTTATAGCTGAAAGGACAGTAGTTACTGATGAATGGACATTAGTTATAGCTGAAAGGACATTAGTTACAGCTGAAAGGACAGTAGTTACTGATGGAGGGACATTAGTTACAGCTGAAAGGACATTAGTTATAGCTGAAAGGACATTAGTTATAGCTGAAAAGACATTAGTTACTGATGGAGGGACATTAGTTATAGCTGAAAGGACATTAGTTACAGCTGAAAGGACATTAGTTACAGCTGAAAGGACATTAGTTATAGCTGAAAGGACATTAGTTATAGCTGAAAGGACATTAGTTATAGCTGAAAGGACATTAGTTATAGCTGAAAGGACATTAGTTACAGCTGAAAGGACATTAGTTATAGCTGAAAGGACATTAGTTATAGCTGAAAGGACATTAGTTATAGCTGAAAGGACATTAGTTACAGCTGAAAGGACAGTAGTTACTGATGGAGGGACATTAGTTATAGCTGAAAGGACATTAGTTACAGCTGAAAGGACACTAGTTATAGCTGAAAGGACATTAGTTACTGATGGAGGGACATTAGTTATAGCTGAAAGGACACTAGTTATAGCTGAAAGGACACTAGTTATAGCTGAAAGGACACTAGTTACAGCTGAAAGGACATTAGTTATAGCTGAAAGGACATTAGTTACAGCTGAAAGGACATTAGTTATAGCTGAAAGGACATTAGTTATAGCTGAAAGGACATTAGTTACTGATGGAGGGACATTAGTTATAGCTGAAAGGACACTAGTTATAGCTGAAAGGACACTAGTTATAGCTGAAAGGACACTAGTTCGAGCTGAAAGGACATTAGTTATAGCTGAAAGGACATTAGTTACAGCTGAAAGGACATTAGTTATAGCTGAAAGGACATTAGTTATAGCTGAAAGGACATTAGTTATAGCTGAAAGGACATTAGTTATAGCTGAAAGGACATTAGTTATAGCTGAAAGGACACTAGTTATAGCTGAAAGGACACTAGTTATAGCTGAAAGGACACTAGTTACAGCTGAAAGGACATTAGTTATAGCTGAAAGGACATTAGTTACAGCTGAAAGGACATTAGTTATAGCTGAAAGGACATTAGTTATAGCTGAAAGGACATTAGTTATAGCTGAAAGGACATTAGTTATAGCTGAAATGACATTAGTTATAGCTGAAAGGACATTAGTTATAGCTGAAAAGACACTAGTTATAGCTGAAAGGACATTAGTTATAGCTGAAAGGACATTAGTTACAGCTGAAAGAACATTAGTTATAGCTGAAAGGACACTAGTTATAGCTGAAAGGACATTAGTTATAGCTGAAAGGACACTAGTTATAGCTGAAAGGATATTAGTTACTGCTGAAAGGACATTAGTTATAGCTGAAAGGACAGTAGTTACAGCTGAAAGGACATTAGTTATAGCTGAAAGGACACTAGTTATAGCTGAAAGGATATTAGTTACAGCTGAAAGGACATTAGTTACAGCTGAAAGGACATTAGTTACAGCTGAAAGGACATTAGTTACTGATGAAAGGACATTAGTTATAGCTGAAAGGACATTAGTTATAGCTGAAAGGACATTAGTTATAGCTGAAAGGACATTAGTTACTGATGAAAGGACATTAGTTACTGATGGAGGGACATTAATTATAGCTGAAAGGACATTAGTTACTGATGGAGGGACATTAGTTACAGCTGAAAGGACACTAGTTACAGCTGAAAGGACATTAGTTACAGCTGAAAGGACATTAGTTATAGCTGAAAGGACAGTAGTTACAGCTGAAAGGACATTAGTTATAGCTGAAAGGACATTAGTTACTGATGAAAGGACATTAGTTATAGCTGAAAGGACATTAGTTATAGCTGAAAGGACATTAGTTACAGCTGAAAGGACATTAGTTACAGCTGAAAGGACATTAGTTACAGCTGAAAGGACATTAGTTATAGCTGAAAGGACAGTAGTTACAGCTGAAAGGACATTAGTTATAGCTGAAAGGACATTAGTTACTGATGAAAGGACATTAGTTATAGCTGAAAGGACATTAGTTACTGATGAAAGGACATTAGTTATAGCTGAAAGGACACTAGTTACTGATGAAAGGACTTTAGTTATAGCTGAAAGGACATTAGTTACAGCTGAAAGGACATTAGTTACTGATGAAAGGACATTAGTTACAGCTGAAAGGACATTAGTTATAGCTGAAAGGACATTAGTTACTGATGAAAGGACATTAGTTACAGCTGAAAGGACATTAGTTATAGCTGAAAGGACATTAGTTATAGCTGAAAGGACACTAGTTATAGCTGAAAGGACATTAGTTACAGCTGAAAGGACATTAGTTACAGCTGAAAGGACATTAGTTATAGCTGAAAGGACATTAGTTATAGCTGAAAGGACATTAGTTACTGATGAAAGGACATTAGTTACTGATGGAGGGACATTAGTTATAGCTGAAAGGACATTAGTTACTGATGGAGGGACATTAGTTACAGCTGAAAGGACACTAGTTACTGATGAAAGGACATTAGTTATAGCTGAAAGGACAGTAGTTACAGCTGAAAGGACATTAGTTATAGCTTGAAGGACATTAGTTATAGCTGAAAGGACATTAGTTACAGCTGAAAGGACATTAGTTATAGCTGAAAGGACATTAGTTACAGCTGAAAGGACATTAGTTATAGCTGAAAGGACATTAGTTACTGCTGAAAGGACATTAGTTATAGCTGAAAGGACATTAGTTACTGCTGAAAGGACATTAGTTACAGCTGAAAGGACATTAGTTATAGCTGAAAGGACATTAGTTACTGATGAAAGGACATTAGTTATAGCTGAAAGGACATTAGTTATAGCTGAAAGGACATTAGTTATAGCTGAAAGGACATTAGTTATAGCTGAAAGGACATTAGTTATAGCTGAAATGACATTAGTTATAGCTGAAAGGACATTAGTTATAGCTGAAAAGACACTAGTTATAGCTGAAAGGACATTAGTTATAGCTGAAAGGACATTAGTTACAGCTGAAAGAACATTAGTTATAGCTGAAAGGACACTAGTTATAGCTGAAAGGACATTAGTTATAGCTGAAAGGACACTAGTTATAGCTGAAAGGATATTAGTTACTGCTGAAAGGACATTAGTTATAGCTGAAAGGACAGTAGTTACAGCTGAAAGGACATTAGTTATAGCTGAAAGGACACTAGTTATAGCTGAAAGGATATTAGTTACAGCTGAAAGGACATTAGTTACAGCTGAAAGGACATTAGTTACAGCTGAAAGGACATTAGTTACTGATGAAAGGACATTAGTTATAGCTGAAAGGACATTAGTTATAGCTGAAAGGACATTAGTTATAGCTGAAAGGACATTAGTTACTGATGAAAGGACATTAGTTACTGATGGAGGGACATTAATTATAGCTGAAAGGACATTAGTTACTGATGGAGGGACATTAGTTACAGCTGAAAGGACACTAGTTACAGCTGAAAGGACATTAGTTACAGCTGAAAGGACATTAGTTATAGCTGAAAGGACAGTAGTTACAGCTGAAAGGACATTAGTTATAGCTGAAAGGACATTAGTTACTGATGAAAGGACATTAGTTATAGCTGAAAGGACATTAGTTATAGCTGAAAGGACATTAGTTACAGCTGAAAGGACATTAGTTACAGCTGAAAGGACATTAGTTACAGCTGAAAGGACATTAGTTATAGCTGAAAGGACAGTAGTTACAGCTGAAAGGACATTAGTTATAGCTGAAAGGACATTAGTTACTGATGAAAGGACATTAGTTATAGCTGAAAGGACATTAGTTACTGATGAAAGGACATTAGTTATAGCTGAAAGGACACTAGTTACTGATGAAAGGACTTTAGTTATAGCTGAAAGGACATTAGTTACAGCTGAAAGGACATTAGTTACTGATGAAAGGACATTAGTTACAGCTGAAAGGACATTAGTTATAGCTGAAAGGACATTAGTTACTGATGAAAGGACATTAGTTACAGCTGAAAGGACATTAGTTATAGCTGAAAGGACATTAGTTATAGCTGAAAGGACACTAGTTATAGCTGAAAGGACATTAGTTACAGCTGAAAGGACATTAGTTACAGCTGAAAGGACATTAGTTATAGCTGAAAGGACATTAGTTATAGCTGAAAGGACATTAGTTACTGATGAAAGGACATTAGTTACTGATGGAGGGACATTAGTTATAGCTGAAAGGACATTAGTTACTGATGGAGGGACATTAGTTACAGCTGAAAGGACACTAGTTACTGATGAAAGGACATTAGTTATAGCTGAAAGGACAGTAGTTACAGCTGAAAGGACATTAGTTATAGCTTGAAGGACATTAGTTATAGCTGAAAGGACATTAGTTACAGCTGAAAGGACATTAGTTATAGCTGAAAGGACATTAGTTACAGCTGAAAGGACATTAGTTATAGCTGAAAGGACATTAGTTACTGCTGAAAGGACATTAGTTATAGCTGAAAGGACATTAGTTACTGCTGAAAGGACATTAGTTACAGCTGAAAGGACATTAGTTATAGCTGAAAGGACATTAGTTACTGATGAAAGGACATTAGTTACAGCTGAAAGGACATTAGTTATAGCTGAAAGGACATTAGTTATAGCTGAAAGGACACTAGTTATAGCTGAAAGGACATTAGTTATAGCTGAAAGGACATTAGTTATAGCTGAAAGGACATTAGTTACTATTGAAAGGACACTAGTTATAGCTGAAAGGACATTAGTTACAGCTGAAAGGACATTAGTTACAGCTGAAAGGACATTAGTTATAGCTGAAAGGACATTAGTTACAGCTGAAAGGACATTAGTTACTGCTGAAAGGACATTAGTTACAGCTGAAAGGACAGTAGTTACTGATGAAAGGACATTAGTTACTGATGAAAGGACATTAGTTACAGCTGAAAGGACATTAGTTATAGCTGAAAGGACATTAGTTATAGCTGAAAGGACATTAGTTACAGCTGAAAGGACATTAGTTATAGCTGAAAGGACACTAGTTATAGCTGAAAGGACATTAGTTACAGCTGAAAGGACATTAGTTATAGCTGAAAGGACATTAGTTATAGCTGAAAGGACATTAGTTACAGCTGAAAGGACATTAGTTATAGCTGAAAGGACATTAGTTATAGCTGAAAGGACATTAGTTACAGCTGAAAGGACATTAGTTACACCTGAAAGGACATTAGTTACAGCTGAAAGGACATTAGTTACAGCTGAAAGGACATTAGTTACAGCTGAAAGGACACTAGTTACAGCTGAAAGGACATTAGTTATAGCTGAAAGGACATTAGTTACTGCTGAAAGGACATTAGTTATAGCTGAAAGGAAATTAGTTACTGATGAAAGGACATTAGTTATAGCTGAAAGGAAATTAGTTACTGATGAAAGGACATTAGTTACAGCTGAAAGGACATTAGTTATAGCTGAAAGGACATTAGTTATAGTTGAAAGGACATTAGTCCTTTCATATTACTTTCCCAGATCAGGTGGGAAGGTAATATGCATTAGGACTGGCTGTGTGTCTCTAGTCCTGCAGGCCCCTCCGCTGTCCAGTGGAAGTCACCAGATCAGGTGGGAAGGTAATATGCATTAGGACTGGCTGTGTGTCTCTAGTCCAGCAGGGCCCCTCCGGTGTCCAGTGGAAGTCACCAGATCAGGTGGGAAGGTAATATGCATTAGGACTGGCTGTGTGTCTCTAGTCCAGCAGGGCCCCTCCACTGTCCAGTGGAAGTCACCAGATCAGGTGGGAAGGTAACATGCATTAGGACTGGCTGTGTGTCTCTAGTCCAGCAGGCCCCTCTGCTGTCCAGTGGAAGTCACCAGATCAGATGGGAAGGTAATATGCATTAGGACTGGCTGTGTGTCTCTAGTCCTGCAGGCCCCTCCGCTGTCCAGTGGAAGTCATCAGATCAGGTGGGAAGGTAATATGCATTAGGACTGGCTGTGTGTCTCTAGTCCAGCAGGCCCCTCCGCTGTCCAGTGGAAGTCACCAGATCAGATGGGAAGGTAATATGCTTTAGGACTGGCTGTGTGTCTCTAGTCCAGCAGGCCCCTCCACTGTCCAGTGGACGTCACCAGATCAGGTGGGAAGGTAATATGCTTTAGGACTGGCTGTGTGTCTCTAGTCCAGCAGGGCCCTCCGCTGTCCAGTGGAAGTCACCAGATCAGATGGGAAGGTAATATGCATTAGGACTGGCTGTGTGTCTCTAGTCCAGCAGGGCCCTCCACTGTCCAGTGGAAGTCACCAGATCAGATGGGAAGGTAATATGCATTAGGACTGGCTGTGTGTCTCTAGTCCATCAGACCCCTCCGCTGTCCAGTGGAAGTCACCAGATCAGATGGGAAGGTAATATGCATTAGGACTGGCTGTGTGTCTCTAGTCCAGCAGGCCCCTCCACTGTACAGTGGAAGTCACCAGATCAGGTGGGAAGGTAATATGCATTAGGACTGGCTGTGTGTCTCTAGTCCAGCAGGCCCCTCCACTGTCCAGTGGACGTCACCAGATCAGGTGGGAAGGTAATATGCATTAGGACTGGCTGTGTGTCTCTAGTCCTGCAGGCCCCTCCGCTGTCCAGTGGAAGTCACCAGATCAGATGGGAAGGTAATATGCATTAGGACTGGCTGTGTGTCTCTAGTCCAGCAGGCCCCTCCGCTGTCCAGTAGAAGCTCAGACGATAAGAGAGGTATTACCAACATCTGGTCTTCAGTCACACAGCCGTACCTGGCGTGCAGCTTGAACAACAGATCCAAATCTAGCGTTAATCTTAAATGGCACCTTATTCCCTACATAGTGCACTACTTTTGAACTGGGCCCTGGTAGGGAATAGGGTGCCATTGAGAACACAGTCTCTCCAGTGTGCTGTTAGCTCAGACATCAGGATAATTTAACTGTTTTCGGTTACTAAATCTCCCAGTGAACCTGATCAGCATCAAATGATGGCGATGCCGCAAAGACAAGGCTAATATGATGTACCTACTAAACCTCCTTGAACTAATAAACATCCTAGGCTGCAGTCCATCAGCGTGTCCTCTCTGTTCAGATGGGAGATGTGGAGGAGGGACGTGACCAGGGTTGTGTTCATTTGGGAACACTGTAGCAAACTCTTTTTCAAAACATCTTACAATGGAAAAAAAAGTGTTTCTTATTGGATGGATAATTCAGATAGTACCTCCTCGGGTTCACTGCGTTTTCTGAATGTTCCCTTCTGTTTCCTGCCTAGTGAACAGAACCCTGAGTTGGACCAGGAGAGGTGCTGCCTAGTGAACAGAACCCTGAGTTGGACCAGGAGAGGTGCTGCCTAGTGAACAGAACCCTGAGTTGGACCAGGAGAGGTGCTGACTCTTCCTGCCTAGTGAACAGAACCCTGAGTTGGACCAGGAGAGGTGCTGCCTAGTGAACAGAACCCTGAATTGGACCAGGAGAGGTGCTGACACTTCCTGCCTAGTGAACAGAACCCTGAGTTGGACCAGGAGAGGTGCTGCCTAGTGAACAGAACCCTGTGTTGGACCAGGAGAGGTGCTGACTCTTCCTGCCTAGTGAACAGAACCCTGTGTTTGACCAGGAGAGGTGCTGTCTAGTGAACAGAACCCTGAGTTGGACCAGGAGAGGTGCTGACTCTTCCTGTCTAGTGAACAGAACCCTGTGTTGGATCAGGAGTGTTGCTGCCTGGTGAACAGAACCCTGTGTTGGACCAGGAGTGTTGCTGCCTGGTGAACAGAACCCTGAGTTGGACCAGGAGAGGTGCTGACACTTCCTGTCTAGTGAACAGAACCCTGAGTTGGACCAGGAGAGGTGCTGACACTTCCTGTCTAGTGAACAGAACCCTGAGTTGGACCAGGAGAGGTGCTGACGCTTCCTGCCTAGTGAACAGAACCCTGTGTTGGACCAGGAGAGGTGCTGACTCTTCCTGTCTAGTGAACAGAACCCTGAGTTGGACCAGGAGAGGTGCTGCCTAGTGAACAGACCCCCGAGTTGGACCAGGAGAGGTGCTGCCTAGTGAACAGAACCCTGAGTTGGACCAGGAGAGGTGTTGCCTAGTGAACAGAACCCTGAGTTGGACCAGGAGAGGTGTTGCCTAGTGAACAGAACCCTGAGTTGGATCAGGAGAGGTGCTGACACTTCCTGCCTAGTGCACAGAACCCTGAGTTGGACCAGGAGAGGTGCTGGTGCACGTGAGATAGAGAGGTTTGTGAGGGGTTTGGAGGACATCTGGAGTGAGAGAGAGGTTTGTGGGGGGTTTGGAGGGTAATGATGTGAGGACATCTGGAGTGAGAGAGCGGTTTGTGAGGGGTTTGGAGAGTAATGATGTGAGGACATCTGGAGTGAGAGAGCGGTTTGTGAGGGGTTTGGAGAGTAATGATGTGAGGACAACTGGAGTGAGAGAGCGGTTTGTGAGGGGTTTGGAGAGTAATGATGTGAGGACAACTGGAGTGAGAGAGCGGTTTGTGAGGGGTTTGGAGAGTAATGATGTGAGGACAACTGGAGTGAGAGAGCGGTTTGTGAGGGGTTTGGAGAGTAATGATGTGAGGACAACTGGAGTGAGAGAGCGGTTTGTGAGGGGTTTGGAGAGTAATGATGTGAGGACAACTGGAGTGAGAGAGCGGTTTGTGAGGGGTTTGGAGAGTAATGATGTGAGGACAACTGGAGTGAGAGAGCGGTTTGTGAGGGGTTTGGAGGGTAATGATGTGAGGACAACTGGAGTACAGGTGTAGTTGTGTAACAGAGTTGACTGAGCCTGTGGAACACTGTGTCTTGAATTGATACCCTATCCCTACACTGTTCAGATGAAGTGTTTCATACCTCTAAAACTAGTGGTAACTGAGCTGCCACCAACCTTAACAAGACGAAACCTTACATTTGCTGGAGTTTTTCAAACACGTTGTTGTGAGGGTATTGGGACAGATGTAAAGAGCTACTTCTAATCCCTTTGAAAAACGGCCTGTGTGGAATCTATACGAGTCAGCAACAGAACAGTTGAAACTGGAGCAGCAGCACAACCAGGTGGACTGGGGACAGCAAGGAGTCATCAGGCCAGGTAGTCCTGAGGCATGGTCCTAGGGCTCAGGTCCTCCGGGAGGGGAGGGAGAGAGGGTGAGAGAGAATTAGAGGGAGGACATGAGGTTGTTTCCCTTTAATGCATCTACTATGAGGTCTCACCTCCACAGACCTAGTGGTTAGAGCGTTGGGACAGTAACCGGAAAGGTTGCTGGATCGAATCCCCGAGCTGACAAGGTAAAAATCTGCCGTTCTGCTCCTGAACAAGGCAGTTAACCCACTGTTCCCCGGGCGCCGAAGACGTGGATGTCGATTTCAGGCAGTCCCCCGTACCGCTCTGATTCAGAGGGGCTGGGTTAAATGCGGAAGACACTTTTCAGTTGTACAACTGACTCGGCATCCCCCTTTCCTTTCACCTCCATTTGACATCTTAGTTTTGAAGAATAGATATATAGAAGTATAGAACTGCATCTCTACTGCCATGGAGGGAACATAGAACACGTTCCCATTCTAAGATTAACCACAGGCTTGTCTGTTTGTCACCGATACTAACTCTACATTGGAATAACTATCTCCTCAAATACATCCGTATAAACATCTCCTGTTTTATGTAGCCTACGACAACCAACATCAACACATATGGAAATCATTTGGTTTCTAAACACACCAGACTGATGGAATGAACTTAACTGCAGGCTCAAGCTGCAACAACTCAACTCACTGCATTAAAAAATAATCATCAACTTACTGCATTAAGAAATAATCATCAACTCACTGCATTAAGAAATAATCATCATCAACTCACTGCATTAGGAAATAATCATCAACTCACTGCATTAAGAAATAATCATCATCGACTCACTGCATTAAGAAATAATCATCAACTCACTGCATTAAGAAATAATCATCAACTCACTGCATTAAGAAATAATCATCAACTCACTGCATTAAGAAATAATCATCAACTCACTGCATTAGGAAATAATCATCAACTCACTGCATTAAGAAATAATCATCATCGACTCACTGCATTAGGAAATAATCATCATCAACTCACTGCATTAAGAAATAATCATCATCGACTCACTGCATTAGGATATAATCATCAACTCACTGCATTAAGAAATAATCATCAACTCACTGCATTAGGAAATAATCATCATCAACTCACTGCATTAGGAAATAATCATCAACTCACTGCATTAAGAAATAATCATCATCGACTCACTGCATTAGGAAATAATCATCATCAACTCACTGCATTAGGAAATAATCATCAACTCACTGCATTAAGAAATAATCATCAACTCACTGCATTAGGAAATAATTGTAACGGTTTTCCTCCACCTCTTCATCCGAAGAGGAGGAGCAGGGATTGAACCAAAATGCAGCGGATTGTGAAGACATAATGATTTATTAAAGTAAAGACGGAAAAAACACAAAAACGAAATACACTTGAATAATTAACAAAATAACAAAACGGAGTAGACAGACCTGGACATGGAACTTACAATAAACACGAAGAACTCACGAACAGGAACAGACTACAAAAACCGAGACAGTCCCGTATGGTGCGACAAATACTGACACAGGAGACAACCACCCACAACGAACACTGTGAAACAACCTACCTAAATATGACTCTCAATTAGAGGAAACGCCAAACACCTGCCTCTAATTGAGAGCCATACCAGGCAACCCTAAACCAACATAGAAACAGAAAACATAGAATGCCCACCCAAACTCACGTCCTGACCAACTAACACATAAAACAAACTAACAGAAATAGGTCAGGAACGTGACATAACCCCCCCTTAAGGTGCGAACTCCGGGCGCACCAGCACAAAGTTTAGGGGAGGGTCTGGGTGGGCATCTGACCACGGTGGTGGCTCAGGCTGAGGGCGAGGTCCCCACCCCACCATAGTCAATCCCAGCTTTCGTCTCCCCCTACGAATGACCACCCTCATATTACACCCCCTAAATTGAAAAAGTAACCTTAAGATAAGGGGCAGCACCGGGACAAGGGGCAGCACCGGGATAAGGTAGCTCAGGACAGAGATATAGCTAAGGACAGAGAGGTAGGTCAGGATAGAGAGGTAGCTCAGGATAGAGGGGCAACTCCGGACTAAAGGGCAGCTCCGGACAGAGAGACAGCTCTGGACTGAGGGGCAGTTCTGGATTAATGGCCGCTCTGGGCTGAGGGGCAGCTCCTGACTGGCTGACGGCTCTGGACGCTCATGACGGCTCTGGACGCTCATGGCTGGCTGACGGCTCTGGACGCTCATGGCTGGCTGACGGCTCTGGACGCTCATGGCTGGCTGACGGCTCTGGACGCTCATGGCTGGCTGACGGCTCTGTCAGATCCTGTCTGGTTGGCGGCTCTGGCAGATCCTGTCTGGTTGGCGGCTCTGGCAGATCCTGTCTGGTTGGCGGCTCTGGCAGATCCTGTCTGGTTGGCGGCTCTGGCAGATCCTGTCTGGTTGGCGGCTCTGGCAGATCCTGACTGACGAATGGCTCTAGCGGCTCCTGACTGACTAACGGCTCGGGACAGACGGGCGGCTCTAATGGCTCGGGACAGACGGATGGCTCAGACGGCGCTGGGGAGACGGATGGCTCAGATGGCGCTGGGGAGACGGATGGCTCAGACGGCGCTGGGGAGACGGATGGCTCAGATGGCGCTGAGGAGACGGATGGCTCAGATGGCGCTGAGGAGACGGATGGCTCAGATGGCGCTGAGGAGACGGATGGCTCAGATGGCGCTGAGGAGACGGATGGCTCAGATGGCGCTGCGGAGACGGATGGCTCAGACTGATCCTGTCTAGCGGAAGGCTTTGGCTGCTCCTGTCTGGCGGAAGGCTCTAGCGGCTCCTGTCTGGCGGAAGGCTCTAGCGGCTCCAGTCTGGCGGAAGGCTCTGTAAGCTCATGGCAGACGGGCGGCTTTGCAGGCTCATGGCAGACGGGCGGCTTAGAAGGCTCAATACAGACGGGCAGTTCATGCGGCGCTTGGCAGACGGACAGTTCAGGCGTCGTTGGGCAGACGGCAGACTCTGGCCGGCTGAGACGCACTGTAGGCCTGGTACGTGGTGCCGGAACTGGAGGCACCGGACTGGAGACACGCACTTCAAGCCTAGTGCGGGGAGCAGGGACAGGGCACACTGACCTCTCAAAGCGCACTATAGGCCTGGTGCGTGGTACCGGCACTGGTGGCACCGGGCTGAGTGCACGCACCTCAGGACGAGTACGGGGAGAAGGAACAGTGCGTACAGGGCTCTGGAGACGCACAGGAGGCTTAGTGCGTGTTGTCGGAACTGGAGGCACCGAACTGGATACACGCACCATAGGAAAAGTGCGTGGAGGAGGAACAGGGCTCTGGAGACGCACTGGAAACCTGGTGCGTAGTGTAGGCACTGGTGGTACTGGGCTGGGGCGGGGAGGTAGCGCCGGAAATACCGGACCGTGCAAGCGTACTGGCTCTCTTGAGCATTGAGCCTGCCCAACCTTACCTGGTTGAATGCTCCCGGTCGCCCGACCAGTGCGGGGAGGTGGAATAACCCGCACCGGGCTATGTAGGCGAACCGGGGAAACCATGCGTAAGGCAGGTGCCATGTATGCCGGCCCGAGGAGACGCACTGGAGACCAGACGCGTTGAGCCGGCCTCATGACACCTGGCTCAATGCCCAATCTAGCCCTACCAGTGCGGGGAGGTGGAATAACGCGCACCGGGCTATGCACACGTACAGGAGACACCGTGCGCTCTACTGCGTAACACGGTGTCTGCCCGTACTCCCGCTCTCCACGGTTAGCCTGGGAAGTGGGCGCAGGTCTCCTACCTGCCCTTGGCCCACTACCTCTTATCCCCCCCCCCCAATACATTTTTGGGGTTTCTTCACGGGCTTCCGTGCTAGCCGCGTACCTTCATAAATCCGGTCTCGAGCTTGATTCTCCGGCTTCCATCCACGTCTCCTTTCTGCCTCCTCATACCACCGCTGTTGGGCTCTCGCTGCCTCCATCTCCTCACGAGCACGGCGATATTCCCCAATGTGCGCCCAGTGTCCTTTTCCCTCCAATACTTCCTCCCAAGTCCATGATTCCTGTGTAGCAGGCCACTGCTCGAATTCACGCCGCTTGGTTCTGGATCGGTGGGTGGTTCTGTAACGGTTTTCCTCCACCTCTTCATCCGAAGAGGAGGAGCAGGGATTGAACCAAAATGCAGCGGATTGTGAAGACATAATGATTTATTAAAGTAAAGACGGAAAAAACACAAAAACGAAATACACTTGAATAATTAACAAAATAACAAAACGGAGTAGACAGACCTGGACATGGAACTTACAATAAACACGAAGAACTCACGAACAGGAACAGACTACAAAAACCGAGACAGTCCCGTATGGTGCGACAAACACTGACACAGGAGACAACCACCCACAACGAACACTGTGAAACAACCTACCTAAATATGACTCTCAATTAGAGGAAACGCCAAACACCTGCCTCTAATTGAGAGCCATACCAGGCAACCCTAAACCAACATAGAAACAGAAAACATAGAATGCCCACCCAAACTCACGTCCTGACCAACTAACACATAAAACAAACTAACAGAAATAGGTCAGGAACGTGACAATAATCATCAATTCACTGCATTAGGAAATAATCATCAACTCACTGCATTAGGATATAATCATCATCGACTCACTGCATTAGGATATAATCATCATCAACTCACTGCATTAGGATATAATCATTAACTCACTGCATTAGGAAATAATCATCAACTCACTGCATTAGGATATAATCATCAACTCACTGCATTAGGATATAATCATCATCAACTCACTGCATTAGGATATAATCATCATCAACTCACTGCATTAGCAGATAATCATCAACACTGCATTAGGAAATAATCATCATCGACTCACTGCATTAGGAAATAATCATCAACTCACTGCATTAAGAAATAATCATCATCAACTCACTGCATTAGGATATAATCATCATCAACTCACTGCATTAGGATATAATCATTTACTCACTGCATTAGGAAATAATCATCAACTCACTGCATTAGGATATAATCATCAACTCACTGCATTAGGATATAATCATCATCAACTCACTGCATCAGGATATAATCATCAACTCACTGCATTAGGATATAATCATCATCAACTCACTGCATTAGGAGATAATCATCAACACTGCATTAGGATATAATCATCATCAACTCACTGCATTAGGATATAATCATCAACTCACTGCATTAGGATATAATAATCATCAACTCACTGCATTAGGAAATACTCATCAACTCACTGCATTAGGATATAATAATCATCAAATCACTGCATTAGGATATAATAATCATCAACTCACTGCATTAGGAAATACTCATCAACTCACTGCATTAGGATATAATAATCATCAACTCACTGCATTAGGAAATACTCATCAACTCACTGCATTAGGATATAATCATGATCAACTCACTGCATCAGGATATAATCATCATCAACTCACTGCATTAGGATATAATCATCAACTCATTGCATTAGGAAATAATTATCAACTCACTGCATTAGGATATAATCATCAACTCACTGCATTAGGAAATAATCATCATCAACTCACTGACAGACTAGAGACTCCAGGCAGACTAGAGACTCCAGGCAGACTAGAGACTCCAGGCAGACTAGAGACTAGAGACTCCAGGAAGACTAGAGACTCCAGGCAGACTAGAGACTCCAGGCAGACTAGAGACTCCAGACAGACTAGAGACTCCAGACAGACTAAAGACTCCAGGCAGACTAGAGACTCCAGACAGACTAGAGACTCCAGACAGACTAGAGACTCCAGACAGACTAGAGACTCCAGGCAGACTAGAGACTCCAGGCAGACTAGAGACTCCAGACAGACTAGAGACTCCAGACAGACTAGAGACTCCAGACAGACTAGAGACTCCATGCAGACTAGAGACTCCAGGCAGACTAGAGACTCCAGGCAGACTAGAGACTCCAGGCAGACTAGAGCCTCCAGGCAGACTAGAAACTCCAGGTGTACCAGAAACTCCAGACAGACTAGAGACTCCAGGCAGACTAGAGACTCCAGGCAGACGAGAGTCTTTCTGGTGGTGATCAACAGTAGAACATCTCAGTTATCTCAGCAGACCATACACCCTCACCGAGACACCTAACCAGATACTATAAACTACTATAAGCTGCTTCACATCATCCTGGTCTGTCTGGTAGTGATCAACAGTAGAACATCTCAGCAGACCATACACCCTCACCGAGACGCCGAACCAGATACACCATGTGACCAACGTTGATTAAATATCAACCCACGTGCCAGCCAGACATTAGATCCATCCCGTCTGTCTGTAGGTGGGAAAGTCTGAACCATAATTACAAATGAAGTATTATTGTCATAGGATACAGAGTAGAAGACAGTGTGAATTTCTCTTTGGGGGACTCTGTAACTCAATAGACTTTAATGAAGGAGGATCTTTAATTTAACTAAAGGGTTTCTGATAATACATTATGAGATGGTAACAGATGGTTCAGGCAATATCAGACAGGCATGATGAGAGCTGCTTGCAGTGGACATTTCTACGTAGTCCTTGGACTTTGGGAGAATACCTTTATTGACCTGGAGTAGAAATGTAAATGGTTAAACATTGCCATGTATAGTAGCCTAAGCCTGGTCCCAGATCAGTTGAAACACATTGTCATGTATCGTAGCCTAAGCCTGGTCCCAGATCCTGGTCCTAAGCCTGGTCCCAGATCAGTTCAACAACATTGCCATGTATAGTGGCCTAAGCCTGGTCCCAGATCAGTTGAAACACATTGCCATGTATAGTAGCCTAAGCCTGGTCCCAGATCCTGGTCCTAAGCCTGGTCCCAGATCCTGGTCCTAAGCCTGGTCCCAGATCAGTTGAACCCCAGATCAGTTGAACAACATTGCCATGTATAGTAGCCTAAGCCTGGTCCCAGATCCTGGTCCTAAGCCTGGTCCCAGATCCTGGTCCTAAGCCTGGTCCCAGATCAGTTGAAACACATTGCCATGTATAGTAGCCTAAGCCTGGTCCCAGATCCTGGTCCTAAGCCTGGTCCCAGATCAGTGTTTGCGCAGCCAACTCTGTGTTAGTCATTGTGAAGCAAAACGTCTACATGTATTGAAGCCTTTGACTGACGTGGCCTGACTTCTGTTTCGATTCCATTTCCTTTCTATCTCATCAACTTCCCTCCTATGTATGTATCTGTTCTGTTCACCCATTCTCCATGTTGTGCTCTTTGTTCCTCTCCCCAATCTCTCACACAACATCTTCATACAAACAGATGTATTTTATGAATGGGTGGCAGGTAGCTTAGCAGTTAGAGCGTTGAGTCAGTAACCCCCAAAGGTCGCTGGTTTGAATACCCAAGGTGAAAGATCTGATGTGCTGTTGAGAGAAGCACCTGACCCTGATTTGTTCCAGGGGTGCTGTACAACCGGACTTGAACCCGATCGAACATCTCTGGAGAGACCTGAAAATAGCTGTGCAGCGACGCCTCTCCATCCAACCTGACAGAGCTTGAGAGGATCTACAGAGAAGAATGGGAGAAACTCCCCAAATACAGGTGTGCCAAGCGTGTAGCGTCGTACCCAAGAAGACTCGAGGCTGTAATCTCTGCCAAAGGAGCTTCAACAAAGTACTGAGTAAAGGGTCTGAATACTTATGTAAATGTCATGTGTCTTTTTCTAAAAACCTGTTTTTGCTTTGTCATTATGGGGTATTGTGATGTCATTATGGGGTATTGTGATGTCATTATGGGGTATTGTGATGTCATTATGGGGTATTGTGATGTCATTATGGGGTATTGTCTGTAGATTGATGAGGAAAGGAAACAATTTAACCCATTTTAGAAAAAGGCTGTAACGTAACAAAATGTGGAAAAAGTCAAGGGGTCTGAATACTTTCCTAATGCACTGTATCTGGTGTATGGGATAATACAACACATTCCACTGGACCTATCTGGTGTATGGGATAATACAACACATTCCACTGGACCTATCTGGTGTATGGGATAATACAACACATTCCACTGGACCTATCTGGTGTATGGGATAATACAACACATTCCACTGGACCTATCTGGTGTATGGGATAATACAACACATTCCACTGGACCTATCTGGTGTATGGGATAATACAACACATTTCACTGGACCTATCTGGTGTATGGGATAATACAACACATTCCACTGGACCTATCTGGTGTATGGGATAATACAACACATTCCACTGGACCTATCTGGTGTATGGGATAATACAACACATTTCACTGGACCTATCTGGTGTATGGGATAATACAACACATTTCACTGGACCTATCTGGTGTATGGGATAATACAACACATTCCACTGGACCTATCTGGTGTATGGGATAATACAACACATTCCACTGGACCTATCTGGTGTATGAGATAATAAAACACATTCCACTGGACTCATCTGGTGTATGGGATAATACAACACATTTCACTGGACCTATCTGGTGTATGGGATAATACAACACATTCCAATGGACCCATCTGGTGTATGGGATAATACAACACATTCCACTGGACCTATCTGGTGTATGGGATAATACAACACATTCCACTGGACCTATCTGGTGTATGGGATAATACAACACATTCCACTGGACCTATTTGGTGTATGGGATAATACAACACATTCCACTGGACCTATCTGGTGTATGGGATAATACAACACATTCCACTGGACCCATCTGGTGTATGGGATAATACAACACATTATGCTGGACCTATCTGGTGTATGGGATGATACAACACATTCCACTGGACCCATCTGGTGTATGGGATAATACAACACATTCTACTGGACCTATCTGGTGTATGGGATGATACAACACATTCCACTGGACCCATCTGGTGTATGGGATAATACAACACATTCCACTGGACATATCTGGTGTATGGGATAATACAACACATTCCACTGGACCCATCTGGTGTATGGGATAATACAACACATTCCACTGGACCTATCTGGTGTATGGGATAATACAACACATTCTACTGGACCTATGTGGTGTATGGGATAATACAACACATTCCACTGGACCCATCTGGTGTATGGGATAATACAACACATTCCACTGGACCTATCTGGTGTATGGGATAATACAACACATTTCACTGGACCTATCTGGTGTATGGGATAATACAACACATTTCACTGGACCTATCTGGTGTATGGGATAATACAACACATTCCACTGGACCTATCTGGTGTATGGGATAATACAACACATTCCACTGGACCTATCTGGTGTATGGGATAATACAACACATTCCACTGGACCCATCTGGTGTATGGGATAATACAACACATTCCACTGGACCTATCTGGTGTATGGGATAATACAACACATTCTACTGGACCCATCTGGTGTATGGGATAATACAACACATTCCACTGGACCTATCTGGTGTATGGGATAATACAACACATTTCACTGGACCTATCTGGTGTATGGGATAATACAACACATTCCACTGGACCTATCTGGTGTATGGGATAATACAACACAATCCACTGGACCTATCTGGTGTATGGGATAATACAACACATTCCACTGGACCCATCTGGTGTATGGGATAATACAACACATTCCACTGGACCTATCTGGTGTATGGGATAATACAACACATTCCACTGGACCCATCTGGTGTATGGGATAATACAACACATTCTACTGGACCCATCTGGTGTATGGGATAATACAACACATTCTACTGGACCTATCTGGTGTATGGGATAATACAACACATTCCACTGGACCTATCTGGTGTATGGGATAATACAACACATTCCACTGGACCTATCTGGTGTATGGGATAATACAACACATTCCACTGGACCTATCTGGTGTATGGGATAATACAACACATTCCACTGGACCTATCTGGTGTATGGGATAATACAACACATTCCACTGGACCTATCTGGTGTATGGGATAATACAACACATTCCACTGGACCTATCTGGTGTATGGGATAATACAACACATTCCACTGGACCTATCTGGTGTATGGGATAATACAACACATTCCACTGGACCTATCTGGTGTATGGGATAATACAACACATTCCACTGGACCTATCTGGTGTATGGGATAATACAACACATTCCACTGGACCTATCTGGTGTATGGGATAATACAACACATTCCACTGGACCTATCTGGTGTATGAGATAATACAACACATTCCACTGGACCTATCTGGTGTATGGGATAATACAACACATTCCACTGGACCCATCTGGTGTATGGGATAATACAACACATTTCACTGGACCCATCTGGTGTATGGGATAATACAACACATTCCACTGGACCCATCTGGTGTATGGGATAATACAACACATTCCACTGGACCTATCTGGTGTATGGGATAATACAACACATTCCACTGGACCTATCTGGTGTATGGGATAATACAACACATTCCACTGGACCTATCTGGTGTATGGGATAATACAACACATTCCACTGGACCCATCTGGTGTATGGGATAATACAACACATTCCACTGGACCTATCTGGTGTATGGGATAATACAACACATTCCACTGGACCTATCTGGTGTATGGGATAATACAACACATTCCACTGGACCCATCTGGTGTATGGGATAATACAACACATTCCACTGGACCCATCTGGTGTATGGGATAATACAACACATTCCACTGGACCTATCTGGTGTATGGGATAATACAACACATTCCACTGGACCTATCTGGTGTATGGGATAATACAACACATTCCACTGGACCTATCTGGTGTATGGGATAATACAACACATTCCACTGGACCTATCTGGTGTATGGGATAATACAACACATTCCACTGGACCTATCTGGTGTATGGGATAATACAACACATTCCACTGGACCCATCTGGTGTATGGGATAATACAACACATTCCACTGGACCTATCTGGTGTATGGGATAATACAACACATTAGACTGGACCCATCTGGTGTATGGGATAATACAACACATTCCACTGGACCCATCTGGTGTATGGGATAATACAACACATTCCACTGGACCTATCTGGTGTATGGGATAATACAACACATTCCACTGGACCTATCTGGTGTATGGGATAATACAACACATTCCACTGGACCTATCTGGTGTATGGGATAATACAACACATTCCACTGGACCTATCTGGTGTATGGGATAATACAACACATTCCACTGGACCCATCTGGTGTATGGGATAATACAACACATTCCACTGGACCTATCTGGTGTATGGGATAATACAACACATTCCACTGGACCTATCTGGTGTATGGGATAATACAACACATTCCACTGGACCTATCTGGTGTATGGGATAATACAACACATTCTACTGGACCTATCTGGTGTATGGGATAATACAACACATTCCACTGGACCCATCTGGTGTATGGGATAATACAACACATTCCACTGGACCCATCTGGTGTATGGGATAATACAACACATTCCACTGGACCTATCTGGTGTATGGGATAATACAACACATTCCACTGGACCTATCTGGTGTATGGGATAATACAACACATTCCACTGGACCTATCTGGTGTATGGGATAATACAACACATTCCACTGGACCTATCTGGTGTATGGGATAATACAACACATTCCACTGGACCTATCTGGTGTATGGGATAATACAACACATTCCACTGGACCTATCTGGTGTATGGGATAATACAACACATTCCACTGGACCCATCTGGTGTATGGGATAATACAACACATTCCACTGGACCCATCTGGTGTATGGGATAATACAACACATTCCACTGGACCCATCTGGTGTATGGGATAATACAACACATTCCACTGGACCTATCTGATGTATGGGATAATACAACACATTCCACTGGACCCATCTGGTGTATGGGATAATACAACACATTCCACTGGACCCATCTGGTGTATGGGATAATACAACACATTCCACTGGACCCATCTGGTGTATGGGATAATACAACACATTCCACTGGACCCATCTGGTGTATGGGATAATACAACACATTCCACTGGACCTATCTGGTGTATGGGATAATACAACACATTCCACTGGACCTATCTGGTGTTATGGGATAATACAACACATTCCACTGGACCCATCTGGTGTATGGGATAATACAACACATTCCACTGGACCTATCTGGTGTATGGGATAATACAACACATTCCACTGGACCTATCTGGTGTATGGGATAATACAACACATTCCACTGGACCTATCTGGTGTATGGGATAATACAACACATTCTACTGGACCTATCTGGTGTATGGGATAATACAACACATTCCACTGGACCCATCTGGTGTATGGGATAATACAACACATTCCACTGGACCCATCTGGTGTATGGGATAATACAACACATTCCACTGGACCTATCTGGTGTATGGGATAATACAACACATTCCACTGGACCTATCTGGTGTATGGGATAATACAACACATTCCACTGGACCTATCTGGTGTATGGGATAATACAACACATTCCACTGGACCCATCTGGTGTATGGGATAATACAACACATTCCACTGGACCTATCTGGTGTATGGGATAATACAACACATTCCACTGGACCTATCTGGTGTATGGGATAATACAACACATTCCACTGGACCCATCTGGTGTATGGGATAATACAACACATTCCACTGGACCCATCTGGTGTATGGGATAATACAACACATTCCACTGGACCCATCTGGTGTATGGGATAATACAACACATTCCACTGGACCTATCTGATGTATGGGATAATACAACACATTCCACTGGACCCATCTGGTGTATGGGATAATACAACACATTCCACTGGACCCATCTGGTGTATGGGATAATACAACACATTCCACTGGACCCATCTGGTGTATGGGATAAT
Source organism: Salvelinus alpinus (assembly GCF_045679555.1). Classification (NCBI taxonomy): domain Eukaryota; kingdom Metazoa; phylum Chordata; class Actinopteri; order Salmoniformes; family Salmonidae; genus Salvelinus; species Salvelinus alpinus. The sequence goes on from NC_092088.1 coordinate 104,923,090, forward strand.
ACAACACATTCCACTGGACCCATCTGGTGTATGGGATAATACAACACATTCCACTGGACCTATCTGGTGTATGGGATAATACAACACATTCCACTGGACCTATCTGGTGTTATGGGATAATACAACACATTCCACTGGACCCATCTGGTGTATGGGATAATACAACACATTCCACTGGACCTATCTGGTGTATGGGATAATACAACACATTCCACTGGACCTATCTGGTGTATGGGATAATACAACACATTCCACTGGACCTATCTGGTGTATGGGATAATACAACACATTCTACTGGACCTATCTGGTGTATGGGATAATACAACACATTCCACTGGACCCATCTGGTGTATGGGATAATACAACACATTCCACTGGACCCATCTGGTGTATGGGATAATACAACACATTCCACTGGACCTATCTGGTGTATGGGATAATACAACACATTCCACTGGACCTATCTGGTGTATGGGATAATACAACACATTCCACTGGACCTATCTGGTGTATGGGATAATACAACACATTCCACTGGACCCATCTGGTGTATGGGATAATACAACACATTCCACTGGACCTATCTGGTGTATGGGATAATACAACACATTCCACTGGACCTATCTGGTGTATGGGATAATACAACACATTCCACTGGACCTATCTGGTGTATGGGATAATACAACACATTCTACTGGACCTATCTGGTGTATGGGATAATACAACACATTCCACTGGACCCATCTGGTGTATGGGATAATACAACACATTCCACTGGACCCATCTGGTGTATGGGATAATACAACACATTCCACTGGACCTATCTGGTGTATGGGATAATACAACACATTCCACTGGACCTATCTGGTGTATGGGATAATACAAAACATTCCACTGGACCTATCTGGTGTATGGGATAATACAACACATTCCACTGGACCTATCTGGTGTATGGGATAATACAACACATTCTACTGGACCTATCTGGTGTATGGGATAATACAACACATTCCACTGGACCCATCTGGTGTATGGGATAATACAACACATTCCACTGGACCCATCTGGTGTATGGGATAATACAACACATTCCACTGGACCTATCTGGTGTATGGGATAATACAACACATTCCACTGGACCTATCTGGTGTATGGGATAATACAACACATTCCACTGGACCTATCTGGTGTATGGGATAATACAACACATTCTACTGGACCTATCTGGTGTATGGGATAATACAACACATTCCACTGGACCTATCTGGTGTATGGGATAATACAACACATTCCACTGGACCTATCTGGTGTATGGGATAATACAACACATTCTACTGGACCTATCTGGTGTATGGGATAATACAACACATTCCACTGGACCCATCTGGTGTATGGGATAATACAACACATTCCACTGGACCCATCTGGTGTATGGGATAATACAACACATTCCACTGGACCTATCTGGTGTATGGGATAATACAACACATTCCACTGGACCTATCTGGTGTATGGGATAATACAACACATTCCACTGGACCTATCTGGTGTATGGGATAATACAACACATTCCACTGGACCTATCTGGTGTATGGGATAATACAACACATTCTACTGGACCTATCTGGTGTATGGGATAATACAACACATTCCACTGGACCCATCTGGTGTATGGGATAATACAACACATTCCACTGGACCCATCTGGTGTATGGGATAATACAACACATTCCACTGGACCTATCTGGTGTATGGGATAATACAACACATTCCACTGGACCTATCTGGTGTATGGGATAATACAACACATTCCACTGGACCTATCTGGTGTATGGGATAATACAACACATTCTACTGGACCTATCTGGTGTATGGGATAATACAACACATTCCACTGGACCTATCTGGTGTATGGGATAATACAACACATTCCACTGGACCTATCTGGTGTATGGGATAATACAACACATTCCACTGGACCTATCTGGTGTATGGGATAATACAACACATTCCACTGGACCTATCTGGTGTATGGGATAATACAACACATTCCACTGGACCCATCTGGTGTATGGGATAATACAACACATTCCACTGGACCTATCTGGTGTATGGGATAATACAACACATTCCACTGGACCCATCTGGTGTATGGGATAATACAACACATTCCACTGGACCCATCTGGTGTATGGGATAATACAACACATTCCACTGGACCCATCTGGTGTATGGGATAATACAACACATTCCACTGGACCCATCTGGTGTATGGGATAATACAACACATTCCACTGGACCCATCTGTGTGTCCCTCTGTGTGTCTCTGTGTGTCTCTGTGTCTCTGTGTCTATGTGTATCTCTCTGTGTATGTTCTCTGTGTGTCTCTGTGTGTCTCTGTCTCTGTGTGTCTGTGTGTCTCTGTGTGTGTCTGTGTGTGTGTCTGTGTGTCTCTGTGTGTCTCTGTGTGTGTCTGTGTGTCTCTGTGTGTCTCTGTGTGTGTCTGTGTGTCTCTGTGTGTCTCTGTGTGTGTCTGTGTGTGTGTCTGTGTGTCTCTGTGTGTCTCTGTGTGTGTCTGTGTGTCTCTGCGTGTCTCTGTGTGTGTCTGTGTGTCTCTGTGTGTGTCTGTGTGTCTCTGTGTGTGTCTGTGTGTCTCTGTGTGTCTCTGTGTGTGTCTGTGTGTGTCTGTGTGTCTCTGTGTGTGTCTGTGTGTCTCTGTGTGTGGGACCAAGTTGACATATTTCAACAAACACATAACAGTGGCAGTCAGATGGATGTGTCCTTGTACGGTCAAACGTTCCTCCCCACCAATTCTCTTCTTTCTCCACGGAACAATTCCCTCCATCCCATCTTTAATTCTGTAGTCTGGCTGCCTATTCCCTATAGAGACCTATGGGTCCTGGTCAAAGGTAGTGCACTACATAGGGAATAGGGTCCCATTTGGGACACATCCCCTGTGTTCCCGAGCCTCTGCTCCAGCCAGGTCAATGTGTTGGTGGTATCACACAGACACAACTCACTGGTCAATGAGCTGGATGAAGACACTTGCCCTTAAGGCAATTAATATTATTTACCTTTATTTATTTAGGCAAGTCAGTTGAGAACAAATTCTTCTTTACTATGACGGTCTACCAGAATGACAGATTTTTACCTTGTCATCTCAGGGATTCGATCCAGAAACCTTTAATAAGGTTACTGGCCGCCCCCTCTAACCACTAGGCTACCTGCCTCCCCCCTCTAACCACTAGGCTACCTGCCGCCCTATTCAGCCAACGATATGATGCAGTTGCTGGTATCCTCTTCTCTGTCGTCTAGATGAGGGTCTGTTAGAAGTCAGCTATCAACTCCCATGCTATAGCACTGTACAGCTAAGTGGCTAAATTAAATATATTATATATATATATTTGATGACTGCTTATAGTGATCAGGTTGCCATCATTAACAAGTTCAGGTCTCCCTCGTGAAAGAAGTCTTCAGACCTCAATGAGATCAATAGTTTCCATTCGTGTTGATGTATGACGTGTTTGTGGTTTACAGTACGACTGGAACAGGAACTAACAGGACCTTCTGTAAGGTAAATGGTCTTTATTGTGACTGGACTACACACTGGCCTGAGGAGACATTACCCCTTATAAACCTGTCACACTGGCCTGAGGAGACATTACCCCTTATAAACCTGTCACACTGGCCTGAGGAGACATTACCCCTTATAAACCTGTCACACTGGCCTGAGGAGACATTACCCCTTATAAACCTGTCACACTGGCCTGAGGAGACATTACCCCTTATAAACCTGTCACACTGGCCTGAGGAGACATTACACCTTATAAACCTGTCACACTGGCCTGAGGAGACATTACCCCTTATAAACCTGTCACACTGGCCTGAGGAGACATTACCCCTTATAAACCTGTCACACTGGCCTGAGGAGACATTACCCCCTATAAACCTGTCACACTGGCCTGAGGAGACATTACCCCTTATAAACCTGTCATACTGGCTTAAGGAGACATAACCCCTTATAAACCTGTCACACTGGCTTAAGGAGACATAACCCCTTATAAACCTGTCACACTGGCTTAAGGAGACATAACCTCTTATAAACCTGTCACACTGGCTTAAGGAGACATAACCTCTTATAAACCTGTCACACTGGCTTAAGAAGACAAAAGTCTTCTAAAACAGTCACTCAGTATGACAGGTTTATAAGAGGATTTATGTCTTCTAAAACCATCACTCAGTATGACAGGTTTATAAGAGGTTATGTCTCCTAAAACCATCACTCAGTGTGACAGGTTTATAAAGGGTTATAACCTCTTATAAACCTGTCACACTGAGTGATGGGGTTTCAAAAGCAGTATGAAATCCCTCCATATAGAGGTATTGCACCCAGCCCCAGATGACCAGCCTCCAGATAGAGGTATTGAACCCAGCCCCAGATGACCAGCCTCCAGATAGAGGTATTGAACCCAGCCCCAGATGACCAGCCTCCAGATAGAGGTGTTGAACCCAGCCCCAGAGACAGATGACCAGCCTCCAGATAGAGGTATTGAACCCAGCCCCAGAGACAGATGACCAGCCTCCAGATAGAGGTATTGAACCCAGCCCCAGATGACCAGCCTCCAGATAGAGGTATTGAACCCAGCCCCAGAGACAGATGACCAGCCTCCAGATAGAGGTATTGAACCCAGCCCCAGCCCCAGATGACCAGCCTCCAGATAGAGGTATTGAACCCAGACACAGAGACAGATGACCAGCCTCCAGATAGAGGTATTGAACCCAGCCCCAGCCCCAGATGACTAGCCTCCAGATAGAGGTATTGAACCCAGCCCCAGAGACAGATGACCAGCCTCCAGATAGAGGTATTGAACCCAGCCCCCAGAGACAGATGGCCAGCCTCCAGATAGAGGTATTGAACCCAGCCCCAGATGACCAGCCTCCAGATAGAGGTATTGAACCCAGCCCCAGAGACAGATGACCAGCCTCCAGATAGAGGTATTGAACCCAGCCCCCAGAGACAGATGGCCAGCCTCCAGATAGAGGTATTGAACCCAGCCCCAGAGTTAGATGACCAACCTCCAGATAGAGGTATTGAACCCAGCCCCAGATGACCAGCCTCTAGATAGAGGTATTGAACCCAGCCCCAGAGACAGATGACCAGCCTCCAGATAGAGGTATTGAACCCAGCCCCAGATCACCAGCCTCCAGATAGAGGTATTGAACCCAGCCCCAGAGACAGATGACCAGCCTCCAGATAGAGGTATTGAACCCAGCCCCAGATGACCAGCCTCCAGATAGAGGTATTGAACCCAGCCCCAGAGACAGATGACCAGCCTCCAGATAGAGGTATTGAACCCAGCCCCAGATGACCAGCCTCCAGATAGAGGTATTGAATCCAGCCCCAGATGACCAGCCTCCAGATAGAGGTATTGAACCCAGCCCCAGAGACAGATGACCAGCCTCCAGATAGAGGTATTGAACCCAGCCCCAGAGACAGATGACCAGCCTCCAGATAGAGGTATTGAACCCAGCCCCAGAGTTAGATGACCAGCCTCTAGATAGAGGTATTGAACCCAGCCCCAGATGACCAGCCTCCAGATAGAGGTATTGAACCCAGCCCCAGAGACAGATGACCAGCCTCTAGATAGAGGTATTGAACCCAGCCCCCAGAGACAGATGACCAGCCTCCAGATAGAGGTATTGAACCCAGCCCCAGAGTTAGATGACCAGCCTCTAGATAGAGGTATTGAACCCAGCCCCAGATGACCAGCCTCCAGATAGAGGTATTGCACCCAGCCCCAGAGACAGATGACTAGCCTCCAGATAGAGGTATTGAACCCAGCCCCAGATGACTAGCCTCCAGATAGAGGTATTGAACCCAGCCCCAGAGACAGCTGACCAGCCTCTAGATAGAGGTATTGAACCCAGCCCCAGATGACCAGCCTCCAGATAGAGGTATTGAACCCAGCCCCAGAGACAGATGACCAGCCTCTAGATAGAGGTATTGAACCCAGCCCCAGATGACCAGCCTCCAGATAGAGGTATTGCACCCAGCCCCAGAGACAGATGGCCAGCCTCCAGATAGAGGTATTGAACCCAGCCCCAGAGACAGATGACTAGCCTCCAGATAGAGGTATTGAACCCAGCCCCAGAGACAGATGACCAGCCTCCAGATAGAGGTATTGAACCCATCCCCAGAGGCAGATGACCAGCCTCCAGATAGAGGTATTGAACCCAGCCCCAGAGACAGATGACCAGCCTCCAGATAGAGGTATTGAACCCAGCCCCCAGAGACAGATGGCCAGCCTACAGATAGAGGTATTGAACCCAGCCCCAGAGACAGATGACCAGCCTCCAGATAGAGGTATTGAACCCAGCCCCAGAGACAGATGACCAGCCTCCAGATAGAGGTATTGAACCCAGCCCCAGAGACAGATGACTAGCCTCCAGATAGAGGGATTGAACCCAGCCCCAGAGACAGATGACCAGCCTCCAGATAGAGGTATTGAACCCAGCCCCAGAGACAGATGGCCAGCCTGCAGATAGAGGTATTGAACCCAGCCCCAGAGACAGATGACTAGCCTCCAGATAGAGGTATTGAACCCAGCCCCAGAGACAGATGGCCAGCCTGCAGATAGAGGTATTGAACCCAGCCCCAGAGACAGATGACCAGCCTGCAGATAGAGGTATTGAACCCAGCTCCAGATGACCAGCCTCCAGATAGAGGTATTGAACCCAGCCCCAGAGACAGATGACCAGCCTCCAGATAGAGGTATTGAACCCAGCCCCAGAGACAGATGACCAGCCTCCAGATAGAGGTATTGAACCCAGCCCCAGATGACTAGCCTCCAGATAGAGGTATTGAACCCAGCCCCAGAGACAGATGGCCAGCCTCCAGATAGAGGTATTGAACCCAGCCCCAGATGACTAGCCTCCAGATAGAGGTATTGAACCCAGCCCCAGAGACAGATGACCAGCCTCCAGATAGAGGTATTGAACCCAGCCCCAGAGACAGATGACCAGCCTCCAGATAGAGGTATTGAACCCAGCCCCAGAGACAGATGACCAGCCTCCAGATAGAGGTATTGCACCCAGCCCCAGAGTTAGATGACCAACCTCCAGATAGAGGTATTGAACCCAGCCCCAGATGACTAGCCTCCAGATAGAGGTATTGAACCCAGCCCCAGAGACAGATGACCAGCCTCCAGATAGAGGTATTGAACCCAGCTCCAGAGACAGATGACCAGCCTCCAGATAGAGATATTGAACCCAGCCCCAGATGACTAGCCTCCAGATAGAGGTATTGAACCCAGCCCCAGATGACTAGCCTCCAGATAGAGGTATTGAACCCAGCCCCAGATGACTAGCCTCCAGATAGAGGTATTGAACCCAGCCCCAGAGACAGATGACCAGCCTCCAGATAGAGGTATTGAATCCAGCCCCAGATGACCAGCCTCCAGATAGAGGTATTGAACCCAGCCCCAGAGACAGATGACCAGCCTCTAGATAGAGGTATTGAACCCAGCCCCAGATGACTAGCCTCCAGATAGAGGTATTGAACCCAGCCCCAGATGACTAGCCTCCAGATAGAGGTATTGAACCCAGCCCCAGAGACAGATGACCAGCCTCCAGATAGAGGTATTGAACCCAGCCCCAGAGTTAGATGACCAGCCTCCAGATAGAGGTATTGAACCCAGCCCCAGAGACAGATGACCAGCCTCCAGATAGAGGTATTGAACCCAGCCCCAGAGTTAGATGACCAACCTCCAGATAGAGGTATTGAACCCAGCCCCAGATGACTAGCCTCCAGATAGAGGTATTGAACCCAGCCCCAGAGACAGATGACCAGCCTCTAGATAGAGGTATTGAATCCAGCCCCAGATGACCAGCCTCCAGATAGAGGTATTGAACCCAGCCCCAGATGACCAGCCTCCAGATAGAGGTATTGAACCCAGCCCCAGAGACAGATGACCAGCCTCCAGATAGAGGTATTGAACCCAGCCCCAGAGACAGATGACCAGCCTCCAGATAGAGGTATTGAACCCAGCCCCAGAGTTAGATGACCAACCTCCAGATAGAGGTATTGAACCCAGCCCCAGATGACTAGCCTCCAGATAGAGGTATTGAACCCAGCCCCAGAGACAGATGACCAGCCTCCAGATAGAGGTATTGAATCCAGCCCCAGATGACCAGCCTCCAGATAGAGGTATTGAACCCAGCCCCAGAGACAGATGACCAGCCTCTAGATAGAGGTATTGAACCCAGCCCCAGATGACTAGCCTCCAAATAGAGGTATTGAACCCAGCCCCAGATGACTAGCCTCCAGATAGAGGTATTGAACCCAGCCCCAGAGACAGATGACCAGCCTCCAGATAGAGGTATTGAACCCAGCCCCAGAGTTAGATGACCAGCCTCCAGATAGAGGTATTGAACCCAGCCCCAGAGACAGATGACCAGCCTCCAGATAGAGGTATTGAACCCAGCCCCAGAGTTAGATGACCAACCTCCAGATAGAGGTATTGAACCCAGCCCCAGATGACTAGCCTCCAGATAGAGGTATTGAATCCAGCCCCAGATGACCAGCCTCCAGATAGAGGTATTGAACCCAGCCCCAGAGACAGATGACCAGCCTCTAGATAGAGGTATTGAATCCAGCCCCAGATGACCAGCCTCCAGATAGAGGTATTGAACCCAGCCCCAGAGACAGATGACCAGCCTCCAGATAGAGGTATTGAATCCAGCCCCAGATGACCAGCCTCCAGATAGAGGTATTGAACCCAGCCCCAGAGACAGATGACCAGCCTCCAGATAGAGGTATTGAATCCAGCCCCAGATGACCAGCCTCCAGATAGAGGTATTGAACCCAGCCCCAGAGACAGATGACCAGCCTCTAGATAGAGGTATTGAACCCAGAGACAGATGACCAGCCTCCAGATAGAGGTATTGAACCCAGCCCCAGAGACAAATGACCAGCCTCCAGATAGAGGTATTGAACCCAGCCCCAGATGACCAGCCTCCAGATAGAGGTATTGAACCCAGTCCCAGAGACAGATGACCAGCCTCCAGATAGAGGTATTGAACCCAGCCCCAGAGACAGATGACCAGCCTCCAGATAGAGGTATTGAACCCAGCCCCAGATGACCAGCCTCCAGATAGAGGTATTGAACCCATCCCCAGCCCCAGATGACCAGCCTCCAGATAGAGGTATTGAACCCAGCCCCAGAGACAGATGACCAGCCTCCAGAAAGAGGTATTGAACCCAGCCCCAGATGACCAGCCTCCAGATAGAGGTATTGAACCCAGCCCCAGAGACAGATGACCAGCCTCCAGATAGAGGTATTGAACCCAGCCCCAGATGACCAGCCTCCAGATAGAGGTATTGAACCCATCCCCAGCCCCAGATGACCAGCCTCCAGATAGAGGTATTGAACCCAGCCCCAGATGACCAGCCTCCAGATAGAGGTATTGAACCCAGCCCCAGAGACAGATGACCAGCCTCCAGATAGAGGTATTGAACCCTGCCTCCAGAGACAGATGACCAGCCTCCAGATAGAGGTATTGAACCCAGCCCCAGATGACCAGCCTCCAGATAGAGGTATTGAACCCTGCCTCCAGAGACAGATGACCAGCCTCCAGATAGAGGTATTGAACCCAGCCCCAGATGACTAGCCTCCAGATAGAGGTATTGAACCCAGCCCCAGAGACAGATGACCAGCCTCCAGATAGAGGTATTGAACCCAGCCCCAGAGTTAGATGACCAGCCTCCAGATAGAGGTATTGAACCCAGCCCCAGAGACAGATGACCAGCCTCCAGATAGAGGTATTGAACCCAGCCCCAGAGTTAGATGACCAACCTCCAGATAGAGGTATTGAACCCAGCCCCAGATGACTAGCCTCCAGATAGAGGTATTGAACCCAGCCCCAGAGACAGATGACCAGCCTCTAGATAGAGGTATTGAATCCAGCCCCAGATGACCAGCCTCCAGATAGAGGTATTGAACCCAGCCCCAGATGACCAGCCTCCAGATAGAGGTATTGAACCCAGCCCCAGAGACAGATGACCAGCCTCCAGATAGAGGTATTGAACCCAGCCCCAGAGACAGATGACCAGCCTCCAGATAGAGGTATTGAACCCAGCCCCAGAGTTAGATGACCAACCTCCAGATAGAGGTATTGAACCCAGCCCCAGATGACTAGCCTCCAGATAGAGGTATTGAACCCAGCCCCAGAGACAGATGACCAGCCTCCAGATAGAGGTATTGAATCCAGCCCCAGATGACCAGCCTCCAGATAGAGGTATTGAACCCAGCCCCAGAGACAGATGACCAGCCTCTAGATAGAGGTATTGAACCCAGCCCCAGATGACTAGCCTCCAAATAGAGGTATTGAACCCAGCCCCAGATGACTAGCCTCCAGATAGAGGTATTGAACCCAGCCCCAGAGACAGATGACCAGCCTCCAGATAGAGGTATTGAACCCAGCCCCAGAGTTAGATGACCAGCCTCCAGATAGAGGTATTGAACCCAGCCCCAGAGACAGATGACCAGCCTCCAGATAGAGGTATTGAACCCAGCCCCAGAGTTAGATGACCAACCTCCAGATAGAGGTATTGAACCCAGCCCCAGATGACTAGCCTCCAGATAGAGGTATTGAATCCAGCCCCAGATGACCAGCCTCCAGATAGAGGTATTGAACCCAGCCCCAGAGACAGATGACCAGCCTCTAGATAGAGGTATTGAATCCAGCCCCAGATGACCAGCCTCCAGATAGAGGTATTGAACCCAGCCCCAGAGACAGATGACCAGCCTCCAGATAGAGGTATTGAATCCAGCCCCAGATGACCAGCCTCCAGATAGAGGTATTGAACCCAGCCCCAGAGACAGATGACCAGCCTCCAGATAGAGGTATTGAATCCAGCCCCAGATGACCAGCCTCCAGATAGAGGTATTGAACCCAGCCCCAGAGACAGATGACCAGCCTCTAGATAGAGGTATTGAACCCAGAGACAGATGACCAGCCTCCAGATAGAGGTATTGAACCCAGCCCCAGAGACAAATGACCAGCCTCCAGATAGAGGTATTGAACCCAGCCCCAGATGACCAGCCTCCAGATAGAGGTATTGAACCCAGTCCCAGAGACAGATGACCAGCCTCCAGATAGAGGTATTGAACCCAGCCCCAGAGACAGATGACCAGCCTCCAGATAGAGGTATTGAACCCAGCCCCAGATGACCAGCCTCCAGATAGAGGTATTGAACCCATCCCCAGCCCCAGATGACCAGCCTCCAGATAGAGGTATTGAACCCAGCCCCAGAGACAGATGACCAGCCTCCAGATAGAGGTATTGAACCCAGCCCCAGAGACAGATGACCAGCCTCCAGATAGAGGTATTGAACCCAGCCCCAGATGACCAGCCTCCAGATAGAGGTATTGAACCCAGCCCCAGAGACAGATGACCAGCCTCCAGATAGAGGTATTGAATCCAGCCCCAGATGACCAGCCTCCAGATAGAGGTATTGAACCCAGCCCCAGAGACAGATGACCAGCCTCTAGATAGAGGTATTGAACCCAGCCCCAGATGACTAGCCTCCAAATAGAGGTATTGAACCCAGCCCCAGATGACTAGCCTCCAGATAGAGGTATTGAACCCAGCCCCAGAGACAGATGACCAGCCTCCAGATAGAGGTATTGAACCCAGCCCCAGAGTTAGATGACCAGCCTCCAGATAGAGGTATTGAACCCAGCCCCAGAGACAGATGACCAGCCTCCAGATAGAGGTATTGAACCCAGCCCCAGAGTTAGATGACCAACCTCCAGATAGAGGTATTGAACCCAGCCCCAGATGACTAGCCTCCAGATAGAGGTATTGAATCCAGCCCCAGATGACCAGCCTCCAGATAGAGGTATTGAACCCAGCCCCAGAGACAGATGACCAGCCTCTAGATAGAGGTATTGAATCCAGCCCCAGATGACCAGCCTCCAGATAGAGGTATTGAACCCAGCCCCAGAGACAGATGACCAGCCTCCAGATAGAGGTATTGAATCCAGCCCCAGATGACCAGCCTCCAGATAGAGGTATTGAACCCAGCCCCAGAGACAGATGACCAGCCTCCAGATAGAGGTATTGAATCCAGCCCCAGATGACCAGCCTCCAGATAGAGGTATTGAACCCAGCCCCAGAGACAGATGACCAGCCTCTAGATAGAGGTATTGAACCCAGAGACAGATGACCAGCCTCCAGATAGAGGTATTGAACCCAGCCCCAGAGACAAATGACCAGCCTCCAGATAGAGGTATTGAACCCAGCCCCAGATGACCAGCCTCCAGATAGAGGTATTGAACCCAGTCCCAGAGACAGATGACCAGCCTCCAGATAGAGGTATTGAACCCAGCCCCAGAGACAGATGACCAGCCTCCAGATAGAGGTATTGAACCCAGCCCCAGATGACCAGCCTCCAGATAGAGGTATTGAACCCATCCCCAGCCCCAGATGACCAGCCTCCAGATAGAGGTATTGAACCCAGCCCCAGAGACAGATGACCAGCCTCCAGATAGAGGTATTGAACCCAGCCCCAGATGACCAGCCTCCAGATAGAGGTATTGAACCCAGCCCCAGAGACAGATGACCAGCCTCCAGATAGAGGTATTGAACCCAGCCCCAGATGACCAGCCTCCAGATAGAGGTATTGAACCCATCCCCAGCCCCAGATGACCAGCCTCCAGATAGAGGTATTGAACCCAGCCCCAGATGACCAGCCTCCAGATAGAGGTATTGAACCCAGCCCCAGAGACAGATGACCAGCCTCCAGATAGAGGTATTGAACCCTGCCTCCAGAGACAGATGACCAGCCTCCAGATAGAGGTATTGAACCCAGCCCCAGATGACCAGCCTCCAGATAGAGGTATTGAACCCTGCCTCCAGAGACAGATGACCAGCCTCCAGATAGAGGTATTGAACCCAGCCCCAGATGACTAGCCTCCAGATAGAGGTATTGAACCCATCCCCAGCCCCAGATGACCAGCCTCCAGATAGAGGTATTGAACCCAGCCCCAGATGACCAGCCTCCAGATAGAGGTATTGAACCCAGCCCCAGAGACAGATGACCAGCCTCCAGATAGAGGTATTGAACCCAGCCCCAGATGACCAGCCTCCAGATAGAGGTATTGAACCCAGCCCCAGCCCCAGATGACCAGCCTCCAGATAGAGGTATTGAACCCATCCCCAGATGACCAGCCTCCAGATAGAGGTATTGAACCCAGCCCCAGAGACAGATGACCAGCCTCCAGATAGAGGTATTGAACCCAGCCCCAGATGACCAGCCTCCAGATAGAGGTATTGAACCCAGCCCCAGAGACAGATGACCAGCCTCCAGATAGAGGTATTGAACCCAGCCCCAGATGACCAGCCTCCAGATAGAGGTATTGAACCCAGCTCCAGAGACAGATGACCAGCCTCCAGATAGAGGTATTGAACCCAGCCCCAGATGACCAGCCTCCAGATAGAGGTATTGAACCCAGCCCCAGAGACAGATGACCAGCCTCCAGATAGAGGTATTGAACCCAGCCCCAGAGACAGATGACCAGCCTCCAGATAGAGGTATTGAACCCAGCCCCAGATGACCAGCCTCCAGATAGAGGTATTAAACCCAGCCCCAGAGACAGATGACCAGCCTCCAGATAGAGGTATTGAACCCAGCCCCAGATGACCAGCCTCCAGATAGAGGTATTGAACCCAGCCCCAGAGACAGATGACCAGCCTCCAGATAGAGGTATTGAACCCAGCCCCAGAGACAGATGGCCAGCCTCCAGATAGAGGTATTGAACCCAGCCCCAGAGACAGATGACCAGCCTCCAGATAGAGGTATTGAACCCAGCCCCAGAGACAGATGACCAGCCTCCAGATAGAGGTATTGAACCCAGCCCCAGAGACAGATGACCAGCCTCCAGATAGAGGTATTGAACCCAGCTCCAGATGACCAGCCTCCAGATAGAGGTATTGAACCCAGCCCCAGAGACAGATGGCCAGCCTCCAGATAGAGGTATTGAACCCAGCCCCAGAGACAGATGGCCAGCCTCCAGATAGAGGTATTGAACCCAGTCCCAGAGACAGATGACCAGCCTCCAGATAGAGGTATTGAACCCAGCCCCAGAGACAGATGGCCAGCCTCCAGATAGAGGTATTGAACCCAGCCCCAGAGACAGATGACCAGCCTCCAGATAGAGGTATTGAACCCAGTCCCAGAGACAGATGACCAGCCTCCAGATAGAGGTATTGAACCCAGCCCCAGATGACCAGCCTCCAGATAGAGGTATTGAACCCAGCCCCAGCCCCAGATGACCAGCCTCCAGATAGAGGTATTGAACCCAGCCCCAGATGACCAGCCTCCAGATAGAGGTATTGAACCCAGCCCCAGAGACAGATGACCAGCCTCCAGATAGAGATATTGAACCCAGCCCCAGATGACCAGCCTCCAGATAGAGGTATTGAACCCAGCCCCAGCCCCAGATGACCAGCCTCCAGATAGAGGTATTGAACCCAGCCCCAGATGACCAGCCTCCAGATAGAGGTATTGAACCCATCCCCAGCCCCAGATGACCAGCCTCCAGATAGAGGTATTGAACCCAGCCCCAGATGACCAGCCTCCAGATAGAGGTATTGAACCCATCCCCAGCCCCAGATGACTAGCCTCCAGATAGAGGTATTGAATCCATCCCCAGCCCCAGATGACCAGCCTCCAGATAGAGGTATTGAACCCATCCCCAGCCCCAGATGACCAGCCTCCAGATAGAGGTATTGAACCCAGCCCCAGATGACCAGCCTCCAGATAGAGGTATTGAACCCAGCCCCAGAGACAGATGACCAGCCTCCAGATAGAGGTATTGAACCCAGCCCCAGAGACAGATGACCAGCCTCCAGATAGAGGTATTGAACCCAGCCCCAGATGACCAGCCTCCAGATAGAAGTATTGAACCCAGCCCCAGAGACAGATGACCAGCCTCCAGATAGAGGTATTGAATCCAGCCCCAGATGACCAGCCTCCAGATAGAGGTATTGAACCCAGCCCCAGAGACAGATGACCAGCCTCTAGATAGAGGTATTGAACCCAGAGACAGATGACCAGCCTCCAGATAGAGGTATTGAACCCAGCCCCAGAGACAGATGACCAGCCTCCAGATAGAGGTATTGAACCCAGCCCCAGATGACCAGCCTCCAGATAGAGGTATTGAACCCAGCCCCAGAGACAGATGACCAGCCTCCAGATAGAGGTATTGAACCCAGCCCCAGATGACCAGCCTCCAGATAGAGGTATTGAACCCATCCCCAGCCCCAGATGACCAGCCTCCAGATAGATGTATTGAACCCAGCCCCAGAGACAGATGACCAGCCTCCAGATAGAGGTATTGAACCCAGCCCCAGATGACCAGCCTCCAGATAGAGGTATTGAACCCAGCCCCAGAGACAGATGACCAGCCTCCAGATAGAGGTATTGAACCCAGCCCCAGATGACCAGCCTCCAGATAGAGGTATTGAACCCATCCCCAGCCCCAGATGACCAACCTCCAGATAGAGGTATTGAACCCAGCCCCAGATGACCAGCCTCCAGATAGAGGTATTGAACCCAGCCCCAGAGACAGATGACCAGCCTCCAGATAGAGGTATTGAACCCTGCCTCCAGAGACAGATGACCAGTCTCCAGATAGAGGTATTGAACCCAGCCCCAGATGACCAGCCTCCAGATAGAGGTATTGAACCCTGCCTCCAGAGACAGATGACCAGCCTCCAGATAGAGGTATTGAACCCAGCCCCAGATGACTAGCCTCCAGATAGAGGTATTGAACCCATCCCCAGCCCCAGATGACCAGCCTCCAGATAGAGGTATTGAACCCAGCCCCAGATGACCAGCCTCCAGATAGAGGTATTGAACCCAGCCCCAGAGACAGATGACCAGCCTCCAGATAGAGGTATTGAACCCAGCCCCAGATGACCAGCCTCCAGATAGAGGTATTGAACCCAGCCCCAGCCCCAGATGACCAGCCTCCAGATAGAGGTATTGAACCCATCCCCAGATGACCAGCCTCCAGATAGAGGTATTGAACCCAGCCCCAGAGACAGATGACCAGCAACCAGATAGAGGTATTGAGCCCAGCCCCAGATGACCAGCCTCCAGATAGAGGTATTGAACCCAGCCCCAGAGACAGATGACCAGCCTCCAGATAGAGGTATTGAACCCAGCCCCAGATGACCAGCCTCCAGATAGAGGTATTGAACCCAGCTCCAGAGACAGATGACCAGCCTCCAGATAGAGGTATTGAACCCAGCCCCAGATGACCAGCCTCCAGATAGAGGTATTGAACCCAGCCCCAGAGACAGATGACCAGCCTCCAGATAGAGGTATTGAACCCAGCCCCAGAGACAGATGACCAGCCTCCAGATAGAGGTATTGAACCCAGCCCCAGATGACCAGCCTCCAGATAGAGGTATTGAACCCAGCCCCAGAGACAGATGACCAGCCTCCAGATAGAGGTATTGAACCCAGCCCCAGATGACCAGCCTCCAGATAGAGGTATTGAACCCAGCCCCAGAGACAGATGACCAGCCTCCAGATAGAGGTATTGAACCCAGCCCCAGAGACAGATGGCCAGCCTCCAGATAGAGGTATTGAACCCAGCCCCAGAGACAGATGACCAGCCTCCAGATAGAGGTATTGAACCCAGCCACAGAGACAGATGACCAGCCTCCAGATAGAGGTATTGAACCCAGCCCTAGAGACAGATGACCAGCCTCCAGATAGAGGTATTGAACCCAGCTCCAGATGACCAGCCTCCAGATAGAGGTATTGAACCCAGCCCCAGATGACCAGCCTCCAGATAGAGGTATTGAACCCATCCCCAGCCCCAGATGACCAGCCTCCAGATAGAGGTATTGAACCCAGCCCCAGATGACCAGCCTCCAGATAGAGGTATTGAACCCATCCCCAGCCCCAGATGACTAGCCTCCAGATAGAGGTATCGAATCCATCCCCAGCCCCAGATGACCAGCCTCCAGATAGAGGTATTGAACCCATCCCCAGCCCCAGATGACCAGCCTCCAGATAGAGGTATTGAACCCAGCCCCAGATGACCAGCCTCCAGATAGAGGTATTGAACCCAGCCCCAGAGACAAATGACCAGCCTCCAGATAGAGGTATTGAACCCAGCCCCAAAGACAGATGACCAGCCTCCAGATAGAGGTATTGAACCCAGCCCCAGATGACCAGCCTCCAGATAGAGGTATTGAACCCAGCCCCAGAGACAGATGACCAGCCTCCAGATAGAGGTATTGAACCCAGCCCCAGATGACCAGCCTCCAGATAGAGGTATTGAACCCAGCCCCAGCCCCAGATGACCAGCCTCCAGATAGAGGTATTGAACCCAGCCCCAGATGACCAGCCTCCAGATAGAGGTATTGAACCCATCCCCAGCCCCAGATGACTAGCCTCCAGATAGAGGTATTGAATCCATCCCCAGCCCCAGATGACCAGCCTCCAGATAGAGGTATTGAACCCATCCCCAGCCCCAGATGACCAGCCTCCAGATAGAGGTATTGAACCCAGCCCCAGATGACCAGCCTCCAGATAGAGGTATTGAACCCAGCCCCAGAGACAGATGACCAGCCTCCAGATAGAGGTATTGAACCCAGCCCCAGAGACAGATGACCAGCCTCCAGATAGAGGTATTGAACCCAGCCCCAGATGACCAGCCTCCAGATAGAGGTATTGAACCCAGCCCCAGAGACAGATGACCAGCCTCCAGATAGAGGTATTGAACCCAGCCCCAGATGACCAGCCTCCAGATAGAGGTATTGAACCCAGCCCCAGAGACAGATGACCAGCCTCCAGATAGAGGTATTGAACCCAGCCCCAGATGACCAGCCTCCAGATAGAGGTATTGAACCCAGCCCCAGATGACCAGCCTCCAGATAGAGGTATTGAACCCAGCCCCAGAGACAGATGACCAGCCTCCAGATAGAGGTATTGAACCCAGCCCCAGATGACCAGCCTCCAGATAGAGGTATTGAACCCAGCCCCAGAGACAGATGACCAGCCTCCAGATAGAGGTATTGAACCCAGCCCCAGAGACAGATGGCCAGCCTGCAGATAGAGGTATTGAACCCAGCTCCAGATGACCAGCCTCCAGATAGAGGTATTGAACCCAGCCCCAGAGACAGATGACCAGCCTCCAGATAGAGGTATTGAACCCAGCCCCAGATGACTAGCCTCCAGATAGAGGTATTGAACCCAGCCCCAGAGACAGATGACCAGCCTCCAGATAGAGGTATTGAACCCAGCTCCAGAGACAGATGACCAGCCTCCAGATAGAGGTATTGAACCCAGCCCCAGAGACAGATGACCAGCCTCCAGATAGAGGTATTGAACCCAGCTCCAGAGACAGATGACCAGCCTCCAGATAGAGGTATTGAACCCAGCCCCAGAGACAGATGGCCAGCCTGCAGATAGAGGTATCGAATCCATCCCCAGCCCCAGATGACCAGCCTCCAGATAGAGGTATTGAACCCATCCCCAGCCCCAGATGACCAGCCTCCAGATAGAGGTATTGAACCCAGCCCCAGATGACCAGCCTCCAGATAGAGGTATTGAACCCAGCCCCAGAGACAGATGACCAGCCTCCAGATAGAGGTATTGAACCCAGCCCCAGATGACCAGCCTCCAGATAGAGGTATTGAACCCATCCCCAGCCCCAGATGACTAGCCTCCAGATAGAGGTATCGAATCCATCCCCAGCCCCAGATGACCAGCCTCCAGATAGAGGTATTGAACCCATCCCCAGCCCCAGATGACCAGCCTCCAGATAGAGGTATTGAACCCAGCCCCAGATGACCAGCCTCCAGATAGAGGTATTGAACCCAGCCCCAGAGACAGATGACCAGCCTCCAGATAGAGGTATTGAACCCAGCCCCAAAGACAGATGACCAGCCTCCAGATAGAGGTATTGAACCCAGCCCCAGATGACCAGCCTCCAGATAGAGGTATTGAACCCAGCCCCAGAGACAGATGACCAGCCTCCAGATAGAGGTATTGAACCCAGCCCCAGATGACCAGCCTCCAGATAGAGGTATTGAACCCAGCCCCAGCCCCAGATGACCAGCCTCCAGATAGAGGTATTGAACCCAGCCCCAGATGACCAGCCTCCAGATAGAGGTATTGAACCCATCCCCAGCCCCAGATGACCCGCCTCCAGATAGAGGTATTGAATCCATCCCCAGCCCCAGATGACCAGCCTCCAGATAGAGGTATTGAACCCATCCCCAGCCCCAGATGACCAGCCTCCAGATAGAGGTATTGAACCCAGCCCCAGATGACCAGCCTCCAGATAGAGGTATTGAACCCAGCCCCAGAGACAGATGACCAGCCTCCAGATAGAGGTATTGAACCCAGCCCCAGAGACAGATGACCAGCCTCCAGATAGAGGTATTGAACCCAGCCCCAGATGACCAGCCTCCAGATAGAGGTATTGAAACCAGCCCCAGAGACAGATGACCAGCCTCCAGATAGAGGTATTGAACCCAGCCCCAGATGACCAGCCTCCAGATAGAGGTATTGAACCCAGCCCCAGAGACAGATGACCAGCCTCCAGATAGAGGTATTGAACCCAGCCCCAGATGACCAGCCTCCAGATAGAGGTATTGAACCCAGCCCCAGATGACCAGCCTCCAGATAGAGGTATTGAACCCAGCCCCAGAGACAGATGACCAGCCTCCAGATAGAGGTATTGAACCCAGCCCCAGATGACCAGCCTCCAGATAGAGGTATTGAACCCAGCCCCAGAGACAGATGACCAGCCTCCAGATAGAGGTATTGAACCCAGCCCCAGAGACAGATGGCCAGCCTGCAGATAGAGGTATTGAACCCAGCTCCAGATGACCAGCCTCCAGATAGAGGTATTGAACCCAGCCCCAGAGACAGATGACCAGCCTCCAGATAGAGGTATTGAACCCAGCCCCAGATGACTAGCCTCCAGATAGAGGTATTGAACCCAGCCCCAGAGACAGATGACCAGCCTCCAGATAGAGGTATTGAACCCAGCTCCAGAGACAGATGACCAGCCTCCAGATAGAGGTATTGAACCCAGCCCCAGAGACAGATGACCAGCCTCCAGATAGAGGTATTGAACCCAGCTCCAGAGACAGATGACCAGCCTCCAGATAGAGGTATTGAACCCAGCCCCAGATACCAGACAACCAGCCTCCAGATAGAGGTATTGAACCCAGCCCCAGAGACAGATGACCAGCCTCCAGATAGAGGTATTGAACCCAGCCCCAGACAACCAGCCTCCAGATAGAGGTATTGAACCCAGCTCCAGAGACAGATGGCCAGCCTCCAGATAGAGGTATTGAACCCAGCCCCAGAGACAGATGACCAGCCTCCAGATAGAGGTATTGAACCCAGCCCCAGCCCCAGATGACCAGCCTCCAGATAGAGGTATTGAACCCAGCCCCAGAGACAGATGACCAGCCTCCAGATAGAGGTATTGAACCCAGCCCCAGATGACCAGCCTCCAGATAGAGGTATTGAACCCAGCCCCAGCCCCAGATGACCAGCCTCCAGATAGAGGTATTGAACCCAGCCCCAGAGACAGATGACCAGCCTCCAGATAGAGGTATTGAACCCAGCCCCAGAGACAGATGGCCAGCCTGCAGATAGAGGTATTGAACCCAGCCCCAGAGACAGATGGCCAGCCTCCAGATAGAGGTATTGAACCCAGCCCCAGAGACAGATGGCCAGCCTCCAGATAGAGGTATTGAACCCAGCCCCAGAGACAGATGACTAGCCTCCAGATAGAGGTATTGAACCCAGCCCCAGATACCAGACAACCAGCCTCCAGATAGAGGTATTGAACCCAGCCCCAGAGACAGATGACCAGCCTCCAGATAGAGGTATTGAACCCAGCCCCAGATGACCAGCCTCCAGATAGAGGTATTGAACCCATCCCCAGCCCCAGATGACTAGCAACCAGATAGAGGTATCGAATCCATCCCCAGCCCCAGATGACCAGCCTCCAGATAGAGGTATTGAACCCATCCCCAGCCCCAGATGACCAGCCTCCAGATAGAGGTATTGAACCCAGCCCCAGATGACCAGCCTCCAGATAGAGGTATTGAACCCAGCCCCAGAGACAGATGACCAGCCTCCAGATAGAGGTATTGAACCCAGCCCCAAAGACAGATGACCAGCCTCCAGATAGAGGTATTGAACCCAGCCCCAGATGACCAGCCTCCAGATAGAGGTATTGAACCCAGCCCCAGAGACAGATGACCAGCCTCCAGATAGAGGTATTGAACCCAGCCCCAGATGACCAGCCTCCAGATAGAGGTATTGAACCCAGCCCCAGCCCCAGATGACCAGCCTCCAGATAGAGGTATTGAACCCAGCCCCAGATGACCAGCCTCCAGATAGAGGTATTGAACCCATCCCCAGCCCCAGATGACTAGCCTCCAGATAGAGGTATTGAATCCATCCCCAGCCCCAGATGACCAGCCTCCAGATAGAGGTATTGAACCCATCCCCAGCCCCAGATGACCAGCCTCCAGATAGAGGTATTGAACCCAGCCCCAGATGACCAGCCTCCAGATAGAGGTATTGAACCCAGCCCCAGAGACAGATGACCAGCCTCCAGATAGAGGTATTGAACCCAGCCCCAGAGACAGATGACCAGCCTCCAGATAGAGGTATTGAACCCAGCCCCAGATGACCAGCCTCCAGATAGAGGTATTGAACCCAGCCCCAGAGACAGATGACCAGCCTCCAGATAGAGGTATTGAACCCAGCCCCAGATGACCAGCCTCCAGATAGAGGTATTGAACCCAGCCCCAGAGACAGATGACCAGCCTCCAGATAGAGGTATTGAACCCAGCCCCAGATGACCAGCCTCCAGATAGAGGTATTGAACCCAGCCCCAGATGACCAGCCTCCAGATAGAGGTATTGAACCCAGCCCCAGAGACAGATGACCAGCCTCCAGATAGAGGTATTGAACCCAGCCCCAGATGACCAGCCTCCAGATAGAGGTATTGAACCCAGCCCCAGAGACAGATGACCAGCCTCCAGATAGAGGTATTGAACCCAGCCCCAGAGACAGATGGCCAGCCTGCAGATAGAGGTATTGAACCCAGCTCCAGATGACCAGCCTCCAGATAGAGGTATTGAACCCAGCCCCAGAGACAGATGACCAGCCTCCAGATAGAGGTATTGAACCCAGCCCCAGATGACTAGCCTCCAGATAGAGGTATTGAACCCAGCCCCAGAGACAGATGACCAGCCTCCAGATAGAGGTATTGAACCCAGCTCCAGAGACAGATGACCAGCCTCCAGATAGAGGTATTGAACCCAGCCCCAGAGACAGATGACCAGCCTCCAGATAGAGGTATTGAACCCAGCTCCAGAGACAGATGACCAGCCTCCAGATAGAGGTATTGAACCCAGCCCCAGATACCAGACAACCAGCCTCCAGATAGAGGTATTGAACCCAGCCCCAGAGACAGATGACCAGCCTCCAGATAGAGGTATTGAACCCAGCCCCAGACAACCAGCCTCCAGATAGAGGTATTGAACCCAGCTCCAGAGACAGATGGCCAGCCTCCAGATAGAGGTATTGAACCCAGCCCCAGAGACAGATGACCAGCCTCCAGATAGAGGTATTGAACCCAGCCCCAGCCCCAGATGACCAGCCTCCAGATAGAGGTATTGAACCCAGCCCCAGAGACAGATGACCAGCCTCCAGATAGAGGTATTGAACCCAGCTCCAGATACCAGATGACCAGCCTCCAGATAGAGGTATTGAACCCAGCCCCAGATGACCAGCCTCCAGATAGAGGTATTGAACCCAGCCCCAGCCCCAGATGACCAGCCTCCAGATAGAGGTATTGAACCCAGCCCCAGAGACAGATGACCAGCCTCCAGATAGAGGTATTGAACCCAGCCCCAGATGACCAGCCTCCAGATAGAGGTATTGAACCCAGCCCCAGCCCCAGATGACCAGCCTCCAGATAGAGGTATTGAACCCAGCCCCAGAGACAGATGACCAGCCTCCAGATAGAGGTATTGAACCCAGCCCCAGAGACAGATGACCAGCCTCCAGATAGAGGTATTGAACCCAGCCCCAGAGACAGATGACCAGCCTCCAGATAGAGGTATTGAACCCAGCTCCAGATACCAGATGACCAGCCTCCAGATAGAGGTATTGAACCCAGCCCCAGAGACAGATGGCCAGCCTGCAGATAGAGGTATTGAACCCAGCCCCAGAGACAGATGGCCAGCCTCCAGATAGAGGTATTGAACCCAGCCCCAGAGACAGATGGCCAGCCTCCAGATAGAGGTATTGAACCCAGCCCCAGAGACAGATGACTAGCCTCCAGATAGAGGTATTGAACCCAGCCCCAGATACCAGACAACCAGCCTCCAGATAGAGGTATTGAACCCAGCCCCAGAGACAGATGACCAGCCTCCAGATAGAGGTATTGAACCCAGCTCCAGAGACAGATGACCAGCCTCCAGATAGAGGTATTGAACCCAGCTCCAGAGACAGATGACCAGCCTCCATATAGAGGTATTGAACCCAGCCCCAGAGACAGATGGCCAGCCTCCAGATAGAGGTATTGAACCCAGCCCCAGATGACCAGCCTCCAGATAGAGGTATTGAACCCAGCCCCAGAGACAGATGACCAGCCTCCAGATAGAGGTATTGAACCCAGCCCCAGATGACTAGCCTCCAGATAGAGGTATTGAATCCAGCCCCAGATGACCAGCCTCCAGATAGAGGTATTGAATCCAGCCCCAGATGACCAGCCTCCAGATAGAGGTATTGAACCCAGCCCCAGAGACAGATGACCAGCCTCCAGATAGAGGTATTGAACCCAGCCCCAGATGACTAGCCTCCAGATAGAGGTATTGAATCCAGCCCCAGATGACCAGCCTCCAGATAGAGGTATTGAATCCAGCCCCAGATGACCAGCCTCCAGATAGAGGTATTGAACCCAGCCCCAGATGACCAGCCTCCAGATAGAGGTATTGAACTGGGACAACTGAAACCAATGACAACGTAGATAGTACTGAAACCAATGACAACGGAGATAGTACTAAAACCAATGACAACGAAGATAGTACTGAAACCAATGACAACGGAGATAGTACTGAAACCAATGACAACGTAGATAGTACTGAAACCAATGACAACGGAGATAGTACTGAAACCAATGACAACGGAGATAGTACTGAAACCAATGACAACGTAGATAGTACTGAAACCAATGACAATGTAGATAGTACTGAAACCAATGACAACGGAGATAGTACTGAAACCAATGACAACGTAGATAGTACTGAAACCAATGACAACGAAGATAGTACTGAAACCAATGACAACGGAGATAGTACTGAAACCAATGACAACGTAGATAGTACTGAAACCACTGACAACGGAGATAGTACTGAAACCAATGACAATGGAGATAGTACTGAAACCAATGACAACGGAGATAGTACTGAAACCAATGACAACGGAGATAGTACTGAAACCAATGACAACGGAGATAGTACTGAAACCAATGACAATGGAGATAGTACTGAAACCAATGACAACGGAGATAGTACTGAAACCAATGACAACGGAGATAGTACTGAAACCAATGACAACGTAGATAGTACTGAAACCAATGACAACGGAGATAGTACTGAAACCAATGACAACGTAGATAGTACTGAAACCAATGACAACGTAGATAGTACTGAAACCAATGACAACGTAGATAGTACTGAAACCAATGACAACGTAGATAGTACTGAAACCAATGACAACGTAGATAGTACTGAAACCAATGACAACGGAGATAGTACTGAAACCAATGACAACGGAGATAGAACTGATAACCAATGACACCGGAGATAGTACTGAAACCAATGACAACGGAGATAGTACTGAAACCAATGACAACGTAGATAGTACTGAAACCAATGACACCGGAGATAGTACTGAAACCAATGACAACGTAGATAGTACTGAAACCAATGACAACGTAGATTGTACTGAAACCAATGACAATGTAGATAGTACTGAAACCAATGACAATGTATATAGTACTGAAACCAATGACAATGTAGATAGTACTGAAACCAATGACAACACAGATAGTACTGAAACCAATGACAACGTAGATAGTACTGAAACCAATGACACCATAGACAGCACTGCTATAGCCAAGCCTTTTACCAATTCTCTATTCTACTTTGACCAGGGTCCATTGGGATGGGTAGGGCTCCACTTTGACCAGGGCCTGTAGGGATGGGTAGTGATCTACTTTGACCAGGGCCTGTAGGGATGGGTAGTGCTCTACTTTGACCAGGGCCTGTAGGGATGGGTAGTGCTCTACTTTGACCAGGGCCTGTAGGGATGGGTAGTGCTCTACTTTGACCAGGGCCTGTAGGGATGGGTAGTGATCTACTTTGACCAGGGCCTGTAGGGATGGGTAGTGCTCTACTTTGACCAGGGCCTGTAGGGATGGGTAGTGCTCTACTTTGACCAGGGTCTGTAGGGATTGGTTGTACACTATATAGTAAGACATTTGGGCTTCCTCTTCTGTGAAGAATCACCTTTCACCTCAGAACATGATCAGCTAATTTAATGAGTCAGGAAGTCACGATTTGGCTAATCTGTTATCTGGCTGATAAAAAAATGAAATGACATGCACATTAAAATGATTACAATTATCAAAGAAAAATTAAGTCTGGATTAGCTTGGCAGTGAAGCCTGTCAATCAATCTCTGATAAGTGAAGGTGATGGAATTAACAGCAAAAATATTCTGTCATTCATCGTAATGCACAGTTGGGCGCGAGCGTGTGTGTGTGTGTGTGTGTGTGTGTGTGTGTGTGTGTGTGTGTGTGTGTGTGTGTGTGTGTGTGTGTGTGTGTTTGTTGTGCATGTGTGTGTGTGTGTGTGTGTGTGTGTGTGTGTGTGTGTGTGTGTGTGTGTTTGTTGTGCATGTGTGTGTGTGTGTGTGTGTGTGTGTGTGTGTGTGTGTGTGTGTGTGTGTGTGTGTGTGTGTGTGTGTGTGTGTGTGTGTGTGTGTGTGTGTGTGTGTGTGTGTGTGTGTGTGTGTGTGTGTGTTTGTTTGTTGTGCATGTGTGTGTGTGTGTGTGGGTGTGTGTGTGTGTGTGTGTGTGTGTGTGTGTGTGTGTGTGTGTGTGTGTGTGTGTGTGTGTGTGTGTGTGTGTGTGTGGAGACTACAGTTGGTGTGCAGCAGTAGGTTGGGCATCATATCTCCATGACCAAACTAGGCTGTCTCTCTCTCTCTCTCTCTCTCTCTCTCTCTCTCTCTCTCTCTCTCTCTCTCTCTCTCTCTCTCTCTCTCTCTCTCTCTCTCTCTCTCTCTCTCTCTCTCTCTCTCATTATGTCTCTGAGGGTCACAGCAGTAGGTTGGGTATCATATCTCCATGACCAAACTAGGCTCTCTCTCTCTCTCTCTCTCTCTCTCTCTCTCTCTCTCTCTCTCTCTCTCTCTCTCTCTCTCTCTCTCTCTCTCTCTCTCTCTCTCTCTCTCTCTCTCTCTCTCTCATTATGGCTCTGAGGGTCACAGCTCCTCTGGACTCACTCCAAATGAGAGACTTAGTGTTCATACCAAATAACCCCCTACTCCCTATACAGTGCACTCCTTTTGACCAGAGCCCTATGGCACGACGCAGTGGGGAGAGAAGGGTTCCATTGGGGAGGCTGCCTAACGTTAGTCCCTGGACAATGGGATCAGAAAAAGGACATCAAGGATTTATATTTAATAAGGATCGTATCCATCTGGTTCATGATAATTCTAGCACTTAGGACTACTGCCCAGTCACCCCAATATGAACCATCAGACAGGATCTACATCCACCTATTGAACGTAGCTTACTACAGCCCAGTCACCCCAATATGAACCATCAGACAGGATCTACAACCACCTATTGAACGTGGCTTACTACTGCCCTGTAACCACAATATGAACCATCAGACAGGATCTACAACCACCTATTGAACGTAGCTTACTACTGCCCTGTAACCCCAATATCAACCATCAGACAGGATCTACAACCACCTATTGAACGTAGCTTACTACAGCCCTGTAACCCCAATATCAACCACCAGACAGGATCTACAACCACCTATTGAACGTGGCTTACTACTGCCCTGTAACCCCAATATGAAATATCAGACAGGATCTACAACCACCTATTGAACGTGGCTTACTACAGCCCTGTAACCCCAATATGAATCATCAGACAGGATCTACAACCACCTATTGAACGTAGCTTACTACTGCCCTGTAACCCCAATATGAAATATCAGACAGGATCTACAACCACCTACTGAACGTGGCTTACTACAGCCCGGTAACCCCAATATGATTCATCAGACAGGATCTACAACCACCTACTGAACGTGGCTTACTACAGCCCGGTAACCCCAATATGATTCATCAGACAGGATCTACAACCACCTATTGAACGTAGCTTACTACAGCCCTGTAACCCCAATATCCACCATCAGACAGGATCTACAACCACCTATTGAACGTAGCTTACTACTGCCCTGTAACCCCAATATGAATCATCAGACAGGATCTACAACCACCTACTGAACGTAGCTTACTACAGCCCAGTCACCCCAATATCAACCACCAGACAGGATCTACAACCACCTACTGAACGTTGCTTACTACTGCCCTGTAACCTTAATATCCACCATCAGACAGGATCTACATCCACCTACTGAACGTAGCTTACTACAGCCCAGTCACCCCAATATCAACCACCAGACAGGATCTACAACCACCTACTGAACGTAGCTTACTACTGCCCTGTAACCCCAATATGAATCATCAGACAGGATCTACAACCACCTATTGAACGTAGCTTACTACAGCCCAGTCACCCCAATATGAACCATCAGACAGGATCTACAACCACCTACTGAACGTGGCTTACTACTGCCCTGTAACCCCAATATGAACCATCAGACAGGATCTACAACCACCTACTGAACGTGGCTTACTACAGCCCTGTAACCCCAATATCAACCACCAGACAGGATCTACAACCACCTACTGAACGTGGCTTACTACAGCCCTGTAACCCCAATATGAACCATCAGACAGGATCTACAACCACCTATTGAACGTGGCTTACTACAGCCCTGTAACCTCAATATCAACCATCAGACAGGATCTACAACCACCTACTGAACGTCTCTTACTACAGCCCTGTAACCTCAATATCAACCATCAGACAGGATCTACAACCACCTACTGAACGTCTCTTACTACAGCCCTGTAACCTCAATATCAACCATCAGACAGGATCTACAACCACCTACTGAACGTGGCTTACTACTGCCCTGTAACCCCAATATGAACCACCAGACGCTGTGTTTCCCTGGCCTGAACATTAGCAGGTAACATACATGTATCTATGTTGGAACTTTTAAGGAAACGTTCTGTTAAAGTAAAGAAATGCCAAGAAAATTATGTTTTTATGTCAAGTTCCTTTTATATGTGCTGAGAATGTTCCAGAGCCCAGCAACTATCCTGCACCATTCCCCAAACGTTGTGGCAAGGATGTACGCCGAACAACCGGACAAATCCACTCTCACCAAGCACCAAGCAGCCTCACTGAAGAAATTTGGCTTGTCACCTAAAACCCTTTACAGATGCACAACTGAGAGCATCCTGTCGGGCTGTATCACCGCCTGGTATGGCAACTGCACCGCCCACAACCGTAAGGCTCTCCAGAGGGTAGTGAGGTCTGCACAACGCATCACCGGGGGCAAACTACCTGCCCTCCAGGACACCTACACCACCCGATGTCACAGGAAGGCCATAAAGATCATCAAGGACAACAACCACCCGAGCCACTGCCTGTTCACCCCGCTATCATCCAGAAGGCGAGGTCAGTACAGGTGTATCAAAGCAGGGACCGAGAGACTGAAAAACAGCTTCTATCTCAAGGCCATCAGACTGTTAAACAGCCACCACTAACATTGAGTGGCTGCTGCCTACATACAGACTTGAAATTACTGGCCACTTTAATAAATGGATCACTAGTCACTTTAATAATGTCACTTTAATAATGTTTACATATCTCGCATTACTCATCTCATATGTATATACTGTATTCTATACCATCTATTGCATCTTGCCAATGCCGCTCGGTCATCGCTCATCCATATGTATGTATATATTCTTATTCCATTCCTTTACACTTGTGTGTATAAGGTAGTAGTTGTGAAATTGTTAGGTTAGATTACTTGTTGGTTATTACTGCATTGTCGGAACTAGAAGCACAAGCATTTCGCTACACTCGCATTAACATCTGCTAACCATGTGTACGTGACCAATACAATGTGATTTGACCCTCTGAGGGTTTCCTGCTCTAAATGGTCAAATTATTTATTAAAAACACACACACACACAGACATGCTCACACACACATTTACTCACACACATACACATTTACTAACACACTCACACACGCACACAAACACACACACACACTCACACACACACACACACACACACACACACACACACACACACACACACACACACACACACACACACACACACACACACACACACACACACACACACACACACACACACACACACACACACACACACACACACACACACACACACACACACACATCTTTCCACCTCAGATGCCTTGGTAAACAGGAAACATACATTTTAATGTCACTCCAAACATGATATGCAGCATTGCAGACGTGATGTGCTTTTTGGTGACACGGTGACACAGTGATTAATCGTCTGTCTTTCTGTGATCCCATATAAGGTCAATACGTCCTCAGAAATGACAAAGGATTCGTGTTTGATTAATGTGTCTCATGTAGAAGTTTATTATTTAAAGCTTTGAGGGAAAACGATCAACCAGTTAATGTTGTTTGGTAAAATCTGAACAGTAGTAATGTTATGTTTAGTCCCAAATGATACACTGGTCCCTATATAGTGTACTACCCTATAGGCCCTGGTCTAAAGTAGTGCACTACTACCCTATAGACCCTGGTCTAAAGTAGTGCACAACTACCCTATAGAGCCTGGTCTAAAGTAGTGCACTACTACCCTATAGACCCTGGTCTAAAGTAGTGCACTACTACCCTATAGACCCTGGTCTAAAGTAGTGCACTACTACCCTATAGACCCTGGTCTAAAGTAGTGCACTACTACCCTATAGACCCTGATCTAAAGTAGTGCCCTACTACCCTATAGACCCTGGTCTAAAGTAGTGCACTACTACCCTATGGGCCGTGGTCTAAAGTAGTGCACTACTACCCTATAGACCCTGGTCTAAAGTAGTGCACTACTACCCTATAGACCCTGGTCTAAAGTAGTGCACTACTACCCTATAGACCCTGGTCTAAAGTAGTGCATTACTACCCTATAGACCCTGGTCTAAAGTAGTGCACTACTACCCTATAGGCCCTGGTCTAAAGTAGTGCACTACTACCCTATAGACCCTGGTCTAAAGTAGTGCACTACTACCCTATAGACCCTGGTCTAAAGTAGTGCATTACTACCCTATAGACCCTGGTCTAAAGTAGTGCACTACTACCCTATAGGCCCTGGTCTAAAGTAGTGCACTACGTGGGGAGTAGGGAGCTATCCGGGACCGTAGTGCTGTTGGTGTCCGTGTGGCGTTTCCCAGGCCTATAATGCGACCAGATGTTGTGTAGTAAACGGTTTGTGAACAGATCAGATGTTCTGTAGTAAATGGTTTGTGAACAGACCAGATGTTCTGTAGTAAATGGTTTGTGAACAGACCAGATGTTCTGTAGTAAATGGTTTGTGAACAGACCAGATGTTCTGTAGTAAATGGTTTGTGAACAGATCAACAGAATAGTGGATGCAGCTGACTGCTATTATATTATATTATTATATATTATTATTATTATATTATATTATTATATTATATTATTATATATTATTATATATTATTATTATATTATTATATTATATTATTATTATATTATTATATTATTATATTATTATTATATTATTATTATATTATTATATTATATTATATTATATTATATTATATTATATTATTATTATTATATTATTATTATTATATTATTATTATATTATTATTATATTATTATATTATTATATTATTATATTATATTATTATATTATATTATTATATTATATTATTATATTATATTATTCTATTTTTATATATTATTATTATATTATTATTATATATTATATTATATTATTATATATTATTATTATATTATATATTATTATATATTATATTATTATATATTATATTATTCTATTCTATTATTCTATTCTATTATTCTATTATTCTATTATATTATTATATTATTATATTTTTATATATTATTATTATATTATTATTATATATTATATTATATTATATTATTATATTATATTATTATATTATATTATTATATTATATTATTATATTTTTATATATTATTATTATATTATTATTATATATTATATATTATATTATTATATTATATTATTATATTATATTATTATATTATATTATTATATTATATTATTATATTATTATATTTTTATATATTATTATTATATTATTATTATATATTATATTATATTATTATATATTATATTATATTATTATTATATATTATATTATATTATATTATTATATTCTATTATTCTATTCTATTATTATATTATAATATTATATATTATATTATATTATTATATATTCAGGAACACTGGTCCTCAGAAGATCACAAAGCACCAACAGGTCAACAACAACAGCCATAGCACAACAATATCGTTTGTTTTGGTTGTTAAAATCTGATCTGAACGGTTGTTGTGTGGATTAAACAGCTGATTATAACAGACGTAATACATCTGAACTAGCTGAATCTGATCCCATTACAACGCTGTGAAACATTTTGGGACTAAAATGAGGCAGTCTTTCTCCACTGACTGTTGAAGAGAAGTACACCACACTCAGGGTCTAAAATTACATCCTATTCCCTATTCCCTATGGGCCCTGGTCAAATGTAGTGCACTATATATAGGGAATAGGGCCCTGGTCAAATGTAGTGCACTATATATAGGGAATAGGGCCCTGGTCAAATGTAGTGCACTGTATATAGGGAATAGGGCCCTGGTCAATTGTAGTGCACTATATATAGGGAATAGGGCCCTGGTCAAATGTAGTGCACTATATATAGGGAATAGGGCCCTGGTCAAATGTAGTGCACTATATATAGGGAATAGGGCCCTGGTCAAATGTAGTGCACTGTATATAGGGAATAGGGCCCTGGTCAATTGTAGTGCACTATATATAGGGAATAGGGCCCTGGTCAAATGTAGTGCACTATATAGGGAATAGGGCTGTAGTATAGAGTAGTGCACTATATAGGGAATAAGGCTGTAGTATAAAGTAGTGCACTATATAGGGAATAGGGCTGTAGTATAAAGTAGTGCACTATATAGGGAATAGGGCTGTAGTATAAAGTAGTGCACTATATAGGGAATAGGGCTGTAGTATAAAGTAGTGCACTTTATAGGGAATAGGGCTGTAGTATAGAGTAATGCACTATATATGGAATAGGGCTGTAGTATAAAGTAGTGCACTATATAGGGAATAGGGATGTAGTATAAAGTAGTGCACTATATAGGGAATAGGGCTGTAGTATAAAGTAGTGCACTATATAGGGAATAGGGCTGTAGTATAAAGTAGTGCACTTTATAGGGAATAGGGCTGTAGTATAGAGTAATGCACTATATATGGAATAGGGCTGTAGTATAAAGTAGTGCACTATATAGGGAATAGGGCTGTAGTATAAAGTAGTGCACTACATAGGGAATAGGGCTGTAGTATAAAGTAGTGCACTACATAGGGAATAGGGCTGTAGTATAAAGTAGTGCACTATGGACACAGACGTCAGTTCAACGTCTAGGTTTATACCTATATTTTGGTTGCGTTGTAACGTGAATGCAACGTGAAATCAACGTGAATGCAACGTGAAATCAACGTGAATGCAACGTGAAATCAACGTGAATGCAACGTGAAATCAATAAAGAAAATGGCACTATGACATTGGCTTTAGGTTAAAAGTTGGGTGAAAAAAAAATCCCTTTTTAAGTTGAAGACTTTTTTATCAAGTCGATCAGTTTTCCAAGTTGATTCAATGTCATTTCTTGGGTTGAAACGAAGTGGAAACAAAGTTGATTCAACCAGTCTTCTGCCCGGTGGAAAGTCTGTTGAGTAAGACGGAGTGGATCTGCCCATGTAAGGAGTGGAGGCCTTATACCTGCTGAGATGACGAAGCAATGGCACCCTATTCCCTATTTAGTGCACTACTTTTGACCAGAGCCTATCGCAATTGGTGCACTACATAGGGAGTCATTTGGGACAGAGATACAGCGCTGTGAATAAGTATTTTCCCCCTTTCTGGTTTTTCTCTATTTTCGCATATTTCTGATTCTGAATGTTGTCAAATCTTCAACCAAAACCTAATATTAGATAACCTGAGTTTACAAATAACACCAAAAAAAAGGTGTACTTATTTAATTTATTTAATTTACAAAGTTATGGAACACCCAATTCCCCAGTGTGAAAAAGTAGCTGGCCCCTTACACTCTTTAGCCTAGTGGTTAGAGTGTTGGACTAGTATCCAGCAGGTAACCTAGTGGTTAGAGCGTTGGACTAGTAACCAGCAGGTAACCTAGTGGTTAGAGCATTGGACTAGTAACCAGCAGGTAACCTAGTGGTTAGAGCGTTGGACTAGTAACCAGCAGGTAACCTAGTGGTTAGAGCGTTGGACTAGTAACCAGCAGGTAACCTAGTGGTTAGAGCGTTGGACTAGTAACCAGCAGGTAACCTAGTGGTTAGAGCATTGGACTAGTAACCAGCAGGTAACCTAGTGGTTAGAGCATTGGACTAGTAACCTGCAGGTAACCTAGTGGTTAGAGCATTGGACTAGTAACCAGCAGGTAGCCTAGTGGTTAGAGCATTGGACTAGTAACCAGCAGGTAACCTAGTGGTTAGAGCGTTGGACTAGTAACCAGCAGGTAACCTAGTGGTTAGAGCGTTGGACTAGTAACCAGCAGGTAACCTAGTGGTTAGAGCGTTGGACTAGTAACCAGCAGGTAACCTAGTGGTTAGAGTGTTGGACTAGTAACCAGCAGGTAACCTAGTGGTTAGAGCATTGGACTAGTAACCAGCAGGTAACCTAGTGGTTAGAGCATTGGACTAGTAACCAGCAGGTAACCTAGTGGTTAGAGCATTGGACTAGTAACCAGCAGGTAACCAAGTGGTTAGAGTGTTGGACTAGTAACCAGCAGGTAACCTAGTGGTTAGAGCATTGGACTAGTAACCAGCAGGTAACCTAGTGGTTAGAGTGTTGGACTAGTAACCAGCAGGTAACCTAGTGGTTAGAGTGTTGGACTAGTAACCAGCAGGTAACCTAGTGGTTAGAGCATTGGACTAGTAACCTGCAGGTAACCTAGTGGTTAGAGCATTGGACTAGTAACCAGCAGGTAGCCTAGTGGTTAGAGCATTGGACTAGTAACCAGCAGGTAACCTAGTGGTTAGAGCGTTGGACTAGTAACCAGCAGGTAACCTAGTGGTTAGAGCGTTGGACTAGTAACCAGCAGGTAACCTAGTGGTTAGAGCGTTGGACTAGTAACCAGCAGGTAACCTAGTGGTTAGAGCATTGGACTAGTAACCAGCAGGTAACCTAGTGGTTAGAGCATTGGACTAGTAACCTGCAGCTAACCTAGTGGTTAGAGCATTGGACTAGTAACCAGCAGGTAGCCTAGTGGTTAGAGCATTGGACTAGTAACCAGCAGGTAACCTAGTGGTTAGAGCGTTGGACTAGTAACCAGCAGGTAACCTAGTGGTTAGAGCGTTGGACTAGTAACCAGCAGGTAACCTAGTGGTTAGAGTGTTGGACTAGTAACCAGCAGGTAACCTAGTGGTTAGAGCATTGGACTAGTAACCAGCAGGTAACCTAGTGGTTAGAGCATTGGACTAGTAACCAGCAGGTAACCTAGTGGTTAGAGCATTGGACTAGTAACCAGCAGGTAACCTAGTGGTTAGAGTGTTGGACTAGTAACCAGCAGGTAACCTAGTGGTTAGAGCATTGGACTAGTAACCATCAGGTAACCTAGTGGTTAGAGTGTTGGACTAGTAACCAGCAGGTAACCTAGTGGTTAGAGTGTTGGACTAGTAACCAGCAGGTAGCCTA
Organism: Salvelinus alpinus; assembly: GCF_045679555.1. NCBI lineage: Eukaryota > Metazoa > Chordata > Actinopteri > Salmoniformes > Salmonidae > Salvelinus > Salvelinus alpinus. The sequence continues at coordinate 104,958,396 of NC_092088.1, forward strand.
GTGGATAGAGTGTTGGACTAGTAACCAGCAGGTAACCTAGTGGTTAGAGCATTGGACTAGTAACCAGCAGGTAACCTAGTGGTTAGAGTGTTGGACTAGTAACCAGCAGGTAACCTAGTGGTTAGAGCATTGGACTAGTAACCAGCAGGTAACCTAGTGGTTAGAGCATTGGACTAGTAACCAGCAGGTAACCTAGTGGTTAGAGTGTTGGACTAGTAACCAGCAGGTAACCTAGTGGTTAGAGCATTGGACTAGTAACCAGCAGGTAACCTAGTGGTTAGAGCGTTGGACTAGTAACCAGCAGGTAACCTAGTGGTTAGAGCGTTGGACTAGTAACCAGCAGGTAACCTAGTGGTTAGAGTGTTGGACTAGTAACCAGCAGGTAACCTAGTGGTTAGAGCATTGGACTAGTAACCAGCAGGTAACCTAGTGGTTAGAGCATTGGACTAGTAACCAGCAGGTAACCTAGTGGTTAGAGCATTGGACTAGTAACCAGCAGGTAACCTAGTGGTTAGAGTGTTGGACTAGTAACCAGCAGGTAACCTAGTGGTTAGAGCATTGGACTAGTAACCAGCAGGTAACCTAGTGGTTAGAGTGTTGGACTAGTAACCAGCAGGTAACCTAGTGGTTAGAGTGTTGGACTAGTAACCAGCAGGTAGCCTAGTGGTTAGAGTGTTGGACTAGTAAGCAGCAGGTAACCTAGTGGTTAGAGCATTGGACTAGTAACCAGCAGGTAACCTAGTGGTTAGAGTGTTGGACTAGTAACCAGCAGGTAACCTAGTGGTTAGAGCATTGGACTAGTAACCAGCAGGTAACCTAGTGGTTAGAGCATTGGACTAGTAACCAGCAGGTAACCTAGTGGTTAGAGTGTTGGACTAGTAACCAGCAGGTAACCTAGTGGTTAGAGCATTGGACTAGTAACCAGCAGGTAACCTAGTGGTTAGAGTGTTGGACTAGTAACCAGCAGGTAACCTAGTGGTTAGAGTGTTGGACTAGTAACCAGCAGGTAGCCTAGTGGTTAGAGTGTTGGACTAGTAACCAGCAGGTAACCTAGTGGTTAGAGCATTGGACTAGTAACCAGCAGGTAACCTAGTGGTTAGAGTGTTGGACTAGTAACCAGCAGGTAGCCTAGTGGTTAGAGTGTTGGACTAGTAACTAAAAGGTTGCTGGATCGAATCCCCGAGCTGACAAGGAAAAAATAGGTTATTCTGCCCCTGAACAAGGCAGTTAACCCACTGTTCCTAGGCTGTCACTTTAAATAAGAATTTGTCCTTAATTAACTGACTTGCCTAGTTAAATAAAGGTTAAATTTATAAATATATATTTCTCTGGTTGTGCCACTTTTAGTAGAGTGGCTCAGTGGTCTAAGATGCTGCATCTCAGCGCGAGAAGGGTCACTACAGACACCCTGGTTCAAATCCAAGCTGCATCACAACCAGCTGTGATTGGGAGTCCCATAGGGCGGCGCACAATTGGCCCACCGTCGTCCGGATTTGGCCAGTGTAGGCTGCCATTGTACATAACAGTTTATACTTAACTGACTTGGCTAGTTAAATAAAACAGAACATTTCAAAGCTGCAATGACTGACACCAAACGCTTCCTGTAGTCGTTTATCAGTCTCTTGTGTTGCTGTGGAGGAATTCTGGGCCCAGTCTTCCACGCAAAACGGCTTTAACTCAGAGAGGTTTGTGGGTTTTCAAGTCCTGCCACAATATTTCAATTGGGACTAGGTCTGGACTTTGACAAGGCCATTCAAAAACTTAAAATGTGTTCATTTTTAACCATTGTCATGTGGACTTGATTGTGTGTTTTGGATCATTGTCTTGCTGCATGTCCCAGCTGCTCCTCAGCTTCAGCTCACAGACGGATGGCTTGACATTCTCCTGTAGAATTCTCTGATACAGAGCAGAATTCATGGTTCCTTCTATTAAGGCAAGTCATCCGGGTCCTGAGGCAGCAAAGCCTCCCCAAACCATCACACTACCACCACCATGCTGACCCCTAACCATCACACTACCACCACCATGCTGACCCCTAACCATCACACTACCACCACCATGCTGACCCCTAACTATCACACCACCACCACCATGCTGACCCCTAACCATCACACTACCACCACCATGCTGACCCCTAACCATCACACTACCACCACCATGCTGACCCCTAACCATCACACTACCACCACCATGCTGACCCCAAACCATCACACTACCACCACCATGCTGACCCCTAACCATCACACTACCACCACCATGCTGACCCCTAACCATCACACTACCACCACCATGCTGACCCCTAACCATCACACTACCACCACCATGCTGACCCCTAACCATCACACTACCACCACCATGCTGACCCCTAACCATCACACTACCACCACCATGCTGACCCCTAACCATCACACTACCACCACCATGCTGACCCCTAACCATCACACTACCACCACCATGCTGACCCCTAACCATCACACTACCACCACCATGCTGACCCCTAACCATCACACTACCACCATGCTGACCCCAAACCATCCCACTACCACCACCATGCTGACCCCTAACCATCCCACTACCACCACCATGCTGACCCCAAACCATCACACCACCACCACCATGCTGACCCCTAACCATCACACTACCACCACCATGCTGACCCCTAACCATCACACTACCACCACCATGCTGACCCCTAACCATCACACTACCACCACCATGCTGACCCCTAACCATCACACTACCACCACCATGCTGACCCCTAACCATCACACCACCACCACCATGCTGACCCCTAACCATCACACTACCACCACCATGCTGACCCCTAACCATCACACTACCACCACCATGCTGACCCCTAACCATCACACCACCACCACCATGCTGACCCCAAACCATCACACTACCACCACCATGCTGACCCCTAACCATCACACTACCACCACCATGCTGACCCCTAACCATCACACCACCACCACCACGCTGACCCCTAACCATCACACTAACACCACCACCATGCTGACCCCTAACCATCACACTACCACCACCATGCTGACCCCTAACCATCACACCACCACCACCATGCTGACCCCTAACCATCACACTACCACCACCATGCTGACCCCTAACCATCACACCACCACCACCATGCTGACCCCTAACCATCACACCACAACCACCATGCTGACCCCTAACCATCACACCACCACCACCATGCTGACCCCTAACCATCACACCACCACCACCATGCTGACCCCTAACCATCACACTACCACCACCATGCTGACCCCTAACCATCACACTACCACCACCATGCTGACCCCTAACCATCACACTACCACCACCATGCTGACCCCTAACCATCACACTACCACCACCATGCTGACCCCTAACCATCACACCACCACCACCATGCTGACCCCTAACCATCACACTACCACCACCATGCTGACCCCTAACCATCACACTACCACCACCATGCTGACCCCTAACCATCACACTACCACCACCATGCTGACCCCAAACCATCACACTACCACCACCATGCTGACCCCTAACCATCACACTACCACCACCATGCTGACCCCTAACCATCACACTACCACCACCATGCTGACCCCTAACCATCACACTACCACCATGCTGACCCCAAACCATCCCACTACCACCACCATGCTGACCCCAAACCATCACACCACCACCACCATGCTGACCCCTAACCATCACACCACCACCACCATGCTGACCCCTAACCATCACACCACCACCACCATGCTGACCCCTAACCATCACACTACCACCACCATGCTGACCCCTAACCATCACACCACCACCACCATGCTGACCCCTAACCATCACACCACCACCACCATGCTGACCCCTAACCATCACACTACCACCACCATGCTGACCCCTAACCATCACACCACCACCACCATGCTGACCCCTAACCATCACACCACCACCACCATGCTGACCCCTAACCATCACACCACCACCACCATGCTGACCCCTAACTATCACACCACCACCACCATGCTGACCCCAAACCATCACACCACCACCACCATGCTGACCCCTAACCATCACACCACCACCACCATGCTGACCCCTAACCATCACACTACCACCACCATGCTGACCCCTAACCATCACACTACCACCACCATGCTGACCCCTAACCATCACACTACCACCACCATGCTGACCCCAAACCATCACACTACCACCACCATGCTGACCCCTAACTATCACACTACCACCACCATGCTGACCCCTAACTATCACACTACCACCACCACCATGCTGACCCCAAACCATCACACTACCACCACCATGCTGACCCCAAACCATCACACTACCACCACCATGCTGACCCCTAACTATCACACTACCACCACCATGCTGACCCCTAACTATCACACTACCACCACCATGCTGACCCCTAACCATCACACTACCACCACCATGCTGACCCCTAACCATCACACTACCACCACCATGCTGACTCCTAACCATCACACTACCACCACCATGCTGACCCCTAACCATCACACCACCACCACCAAGCTGACCCCAAACCATCACACTACCACCACCATGCTGACCCCTAACCATCACACTACCACCACCATGCTGACCCCTAACCATCACACCACCACCAACATGCTGACCCCAAACCATCACACTACCACCACCATGCTGACCCCTAACCATCACACTACCACCACCATGCTGACCCCTAACCATCACACTACCACCACCATGCTGACCCCTAACCATCACACTACCACCACCACCATGCTGACCCCTAACCATCACACTACCACCACCATGCTGACCCCTAACCATCACACTACCACCACCATGCTGACCCCTAACTATCACACCACCACCACCATGCTGACCCCTAACCATCACACTACCACCACCATGCTGACCCCTAACCATCACACTACCACCACCATGCTGACCCCTAACTATCACACCACCACCACCATGCTGACCCCTAAACATCACACTACCACCACCATGCTGACCCCAAACCATCACACCACCACCATGCTGACCCCAAACCATCACACTACCACCACCATGCTGACCCCTAACCATCACACCACCACCACCATGCTGACCCCTAACCATCACACTACCACCACCATGCTGACCCCTAACCATCACACTACCACCACCATGCTGACCCCTAACCATCACACCACCACCATGCTGACCCCAAACCATCACACTACCACCACCATGCTGACCCCTAACTATCACACTACCACCACCATGCTGACCCCTAACTATCACACTACCACCACCATGCTGACCCCTAACCATCACACTACCACCACCATGATGACCCCTAACCATCACACTACCACCACCATGCTGACCCCTAACCATCACACCACCACCACCATGCTGACCCCTAACCATCACACTACCACCACCATGCTGACCCCTAACCATCACACTACCACCACCATGCTGACCCCTAACCATCACACTACCACCACCATGCTGACCCCTAACCATTACACTACCACCACCATGCTGACCCCTAACCATCACACTACCACCACCATGCTGACCCCTAACCATCACACCACCACCACCATGCTGACCCCTAACCATCACACCACCACCACCATGCTGACCCCTAACCATCACACCACCACCACCATGCTGACCCCTAACCATCACACCACCACCACCATGCTGACCCCTAACCATCACACCACCACCACCATGCTGACCCCTAACCATCACACTACCACCACCATGCTGACCCCAAACCATCACACTACCACCACCATGCTGACCCCAAACCATCACACTACCACCACCATGCTGACCCCTAACCATCACACCACCACCACCATGCTGACCCCTAACCATCACACCACCACCACCATGCTGACCCCTAACCATCACACTATCACCACCATGCTGACCCCTAACTATCACACTACCACCACCATGCTGACCCCAAACCATCACACTACCACCACTATGCTGACCCCTAACCATCACACTACTACCACCATGCTGACCCCTAACCATCACACTACCACCACTATGCTGACCCCTAACCATCACACCACCACCACCATGCTGACCCCAAACCATCACACTACCACCACCATGCTGACCCCAAACCATCACACTACCACCACCACCATGCTGACCTCTAACCATCACACCACCACCACCATGCTGACCCCTAACCATCACACCACCACCACCATGCTGACCCCTAACCATCACACTACCACCACCATGCTGACCCCTAACCATCACACCACCACCACCATGCTGACCCCTAACCATCACACTACCACCACCATGCTGACCCCAAACCATCACACCACCACCACCATGCTGACCCCTAACCATCACACTACCACCACCATGCTGACCCCAAACCATCACACTACCACCACCATGCTGACCCCTAACCATCACACTACCACCACCATGCTGACCCCAAACCATCACACTACCACCACCATGCTGACCCCTAACCATCACACTACCACCACCATGCTGACCCCAAACCATCACACTACCACCACCATGCTGACCCCAAACCATCACACTACCACCACTATGCTGACCCCAAACCATCACACTACCACCACCACCATGCTGACCCCTAACCATCACACCACCACCACCATGCTGACCCCTAACCATCACACTACCACCACCATGCTGACCCCTAACCATCACACTACCACCACCATGCTGACCCCAAACCATCACACTACCACCACCATGCTGACCCCAAACCATCACACTACCACCACCATGCTGACCCCAAACCATCACACTACCACCACCATGCTGACCCCTAACCATCACACTACCACCACCATGCTGACCCCAAACCATCACACTACCACCACCATGCTGACCCCTAACCATCACACTACCACCATCATGCTGACCCCAAACCATCACACTACCACCACCATGCTGACCCCTAACCATCACATTACCACCACCATGCTGACCCCTAACCATCACACTACCACCACCATGCTGACCCCTAACCATCACACTACCACCACCATGCTGACCCCTAACCATCACACTATCACCACCATGCTGACCCCTAACTATCACACTACCACCACCATGCTGACCCCAAACCATCACACTACCACCACTATGCTGACCCCTAACCATCACACTACTACCACCATGCTGACCCCTAACCATCACACTACCACCACTATGCTGACCCCTAACCATCACACCACCACCACCATGCTGACCCCAAACCATCACACTACCACCACCATGCTGACCCCAAACCATCACACTACCACCACCACCATGCTGACCTCTAACCATCACACCACCACCACCATGCTGACCCCTAACCATCACACCACCACCACCATGCTGACCCCTAACCATCACACTACCACCACCATGCTGACCCCTAACCATCACACCACCACCACCATGCTGACCCCTAACCATCACACCACCACCACCATGCTGACCCCAAACCATCACACCACCACCACCATGCTGACCCCTAACCATCACACTACCACCACCATGCTGACCCCAAACCATCACACTACCACCACCATGCTGACCCCTAACCATCACACTACCACCACCATGCTGACCCCAAACCATCACACTACCACCACCATGCTGACCCCTAACCATCACACTACCACCACCATGCTGACCCCAAACCATCACACTACCACCACCATGCTGACCCCAAACCATCACACTACCACCACTATGCTGACCCCAAACCATCACACTACCACCACCACCATGCTGACCCCTAACCATCACACCACCACCACCATGCTGACCCCTAACCATCACACTACCACCACCATGCTGACCCCTAACCATCACACTACCACCACCATGCTGACCCCAAACCATCACACTACCACCACCATGCTGACCCCAAACCATCACACTACCACCACCATGCTGACCCCAAACCATCACACTACCACCACCATGCTGACCCCTAACCATCACACTACCACCACCATGCTGACCCCAAACCATCACACTACCACCACCATGCTGACCCCTAACCATCACACTACCACCACCATGCTGACCCCAAACCATCACACTACCACCACCATGCTGACCCCTAACCATCACACTACCACCACCATGCTGACCCCTAACCATCACACTACCACCACCATGCTGACCCCTAACCATCACACTACCACCACCATGCTGACCCCTAACCATCACACTACCACCACCATGCTGACCCCAAACCATCACACTACCACCACCATGCTGACCCCAAACCATCACACTACCACCACCATGCTGACCCCTAACCATCACACTACCACCACCATGCTGACCCCTAACTATCACACTACCACCACCATGCTGACCCCTAACCATCACACTACCACCACCATGCTGACCCCTAACCATCACACTCACACTGGTTAGGGGTCAGCATGGTGGTGGTAGTGTGATGGTTAGGGGTCAGCATGGTGGTGGTAGTGTGATGGTTTGGGGTCAGCGTAGTGGTGGTAGTGTGATGGTTAGGGGTCAGCATGGTGGTGGTAGTGTGATGGTTTGGGGTCAGCATGGTGGTGGTAGTGTGATGGTTAGGGGTCAGCATGGTGGTGGTGGTGTGATGGTTAGGGGTCAGCATGGTGGTGGTAATGTAATGGTTAGGGGTCAGCATGGTGGTGGTAGTGTGATGGTTAGGGGTCAGCATGGTGGTGGTAGTGTGATGGTTAGGGGTCAGCATGGTGGTGGTGGTGTGATGGTTAGGGGTCAGCATGGTGGTGGTGTGATGGTTAGGGGTCAGCATGGTGGTGGTGGTGTGATGGTTAGGGGTCAGCATGGTGGTGGTGTGATGGTTAGGGGTCAGCATGGTGGTGGTAGTGTGATGGTTAGGGGTCAGCATGGTGGTGGTGTGATGGTTAGGGGTCAGCATGGTGGTGGTGGTGTGATGGTTAGGGGTCAGCATGGTGGTGGTAGTGTGATAGTTAGGGGTCAGCATGGTGGTGGTAGTGTGATGGTTTGGGGTCAGCATGGTGGTGGTGTGATGGTTAGGGGTCAGCATGGTGGTGGTGGTGTGATGGTTAGGGGTCAGCATGGTGGTGGTAGTGTGATGGTTAGGGGTCAGCATGGTGGTGGTAGTGTGATGGTTTGGGGTCAGCATGGTGGTGGTAGTGTGATGGTTTGGGGTCAGCATGGTGGTGGTAGTGTGATGGTTAGGGGTCAGCATGGTGGTGGTGGTAGTGTGATGGTTAGGGGTCAGCATGGTGGTGGTAGTGTGATGGTTAGGGGTCAGCATGGTGGTGGTGGTAGTGTGATGGTTAGGGGTCAGCATGTGTGGTGGTAGTGTGATGGTTAGGGGTCAGCATGGTGGTGGTAGTGTGATGGTTAGGGGTCAGCAGTGGTGGTGGTAGTGTGATGGTTAGGGGTCAGCATGGTGGTGGTAGTGTGATGGTTTGGGGTCAGCATGGTGGTGGTAGTGTGATGGTTAGGGGTCAGCATGGTGGTGGTAGTGTGATGGTTAGGGGTCAGCATGGTGGTGGTAGTGTGATGGTTAGGGGTCAGCATGGTGGTGGTAGTGTGATGGTTAGGGGTCAGCATGGTGGTGGTGGTGTGATGGTTAGGGGTCAGCATGGTGGTGGTAGTGTGATGGTTAGGGGTCAGCATGGTGGTGGTAGTGTGATGGTTAGGGGTCAGCATGGTGGTGGTAGTGTGATGGTTAGGGGTCAGCATGGTGGTGGTAGTGTGATGGTTAGGGGTCAGCATGGTGGTGGTAGTGTGATGGTTAGGGGTCAGCATGGTGGTGGTAGTGTGATGGTTAGGGGTCAGCATGGTGGTGGTAGTGTGATGGTTAGGGGTCAGCATGGTGGTGGTGGTAGTGTGATGGTTAGGGGTCAGCATGGTGGTGGTAGTGTGATGGTTAGGGGTCAGCATGGTGGTGGTAGTGTGATGGTTAGGGGTCAGCATGGTGGTGGTAGTGTGATGGTTAGGGGTCAGCATGGTGGTGGTAGTGTGATGGTTAGGGGTCAGCATGGTGGTGGTAGTGTGATGGTTTGGGGTCAGCATGGTGGTGGTAGTGTGATGGTTAGGGGTCAGCATGGTGGTGGTAGTGTGATGGTTTGGGGTCAGCATGGTGGTGGTAGTGTGATGGTTAGGGGTCAGCATGGTGGTGGTAGTGTGATGGTTAGGGGTCAGCATGGTGGTAGTAGTGTGATGGTTAGGGGTCAGCATGGTGGTGGTAGTGTGATGGTTTGGGGGATGCTGGTTCCTGCAGCAAGACAATGAACCAAAACACATAGTCGAGTCGACATGAAAAGGGTTTAAAAGGCAACACATTTAACGCTTTGGAACGGCCCAGTCAAAGTCCAGACATAATCCCAATTGCGTTGTTGTGGCAGGACTTGAAATGAGCACTTCATGCTTGAAAACCCACAAATATCTCTGAGTTAAAGTCGTTCTGCATGGAAGACTGGGCCAGAATTCCTCCACAGCGACGTGAGAGACGACTGATCAACAACTACAGGAAGCGGTTGGTTCGAGTCATTGCTGCTACAGTAAATTCCTCCACAGCGACGTGAGAGACTGATCAACAACTACAGGAAGTGGTTGGTTCGAGTCATTGCTGCTACAGTAAATTCCTCCACAGCGACGTGAGAGACTGATCAACAACTACAGGAAGTGGTTGGTTCGAGTCATTGCTGCTACAGTAAATTCCTCCACAGCGACGTGAGAGACTGATCATCAACTACAGGAAGTGGTTGGTTCGAGTCATTGCTGCTACAGTAAATTCCTCCACAGCGACGTGAGAGACTGATCAACAACTACAGGAAGTGGTTGGTTCGAGTCATTGCTGCTACAGTAAATTCCTCCACAGCGACGTGAGAGACTGATCAACAACTACAGGAAGTGGTTGGTTCGAGTCATTGCAGCTAAAGGAGGAACAACCAGTTATTGAGTGTAAAGGGAGCAATTACTTTTTCACACCGGGGGAATTGGCTGTTGCATAACTTTGTTAAATTAAATAAATAAAATAAGTATGTAATTGTTGTGTTATTTATAAAGGTTCCCTTTATCTAATATTAGGTTTTTGGTTGAAGTCCTGATAACATTCAGTATCAACAATATGCAAAAGTAGAGAAAATTCGAAAGTGGCCAAATACTGTTTGACATCGATGTACATTACCCAACGTGCATACCATTTATTCAAGCTGTGTGACCTTTGACCCCGGTAATAGATGTTAGCCAAGCCAGATAGGTTGAGCTGTGTGACCTTTGACCCCGGTAATAGATGTTAGTCAAGCCAGATAGGTTGAGCTGTGTGACCTTTGACCCCGGTAATAGATGTTAGCCAAGCCAGATAGGTTGAGCTGTGTGACCTTTGACCCCGGTAATAGATGTTAGCCAAGCCAGATAGGTTGAGCTGTGTGACCTTTGACCCCGGTAATAGATGTTAGCCAAGCCAGATAGGTTGAGCTGTGTGACCTTTGACCCCGGTAATAGATGTTAGCCAAGCCAGATAGGTTGAGCTGTGTGACCTTTGACCCCGGTAATAGATGTTAGAAACATGTGGAACTCGTTATTTCATCCTTATCGATTACCGTATTTCTGGAATGAAACTGGCTCAAATAAATGATCAAATGGGAACTTACATAAGTGGTTGTGAAAATCCATTAGAAGGTTACGAATCAACATCTATATTCATTGTTGTTATACATTCTAGTTCCCTAACGGAACCCCTATTCCCTATATACAATAGTGCACTTATTTTGACCACAGCCCTATGGGGTCTCAAAGGCACTTCACTACATAGTGGATAAGGTGCCATACAGCTGTTCTTACTTAGTATTTTCTTATTTCATTCTTGTTATTCTAAATTCAGACATGGTAGCAGCATTTAAAGACATGCTCCAGAATGTGGGTGACTGCTAAGTCATTTTTCTAAAACCTTCCCCGCTTTGGTCTGGATGTGTCAATGTGTATTTCATTTCACTAAATCCCTAGTTTGAAAGTGACTGTATTTCTGGCAGCTGTGCGAGTGAATTTTCCCTTATATTTTCCACCACACAATGCCCCCCTCCCCCCCCCCCTAGCAATTATAGTTCAACCAATACACTTCAGCCCCTCGCCATGTGAGTGACAGCTATATATAGATAGATAGAGAGATAGATAGAGAGAGAGATAGAGAGAGAGAGAGAGAGAGAAAGAGAGAGAGAGAGAGAGAGAAAGAGAGAGAGAGAGAGAGAGAGAGAGAGAGAGAGAGAAAGAGAGAGAGAGAGAGAGAGAGAGAGAGAGAGAGAGAGATACAGAGAGAGAGACAGAGAGAGATGACGTGGTGCACATATCTACACGTGATGTTGTACGCAATTTTCGGGGACCACTTTTGGCTCTTGAGCTACTGAAGAATCTCTTTAACAGTTGAAATATATTTGACTACATTTCTGTCTGCAGCAGTCTCTGATTCATGTAGATAAGTGGGACAATACTAAATGATTCCTTTTCAATTACAATTGAGGCTGTTGAAAGGGACAGTACATGGCTGCCTAGAATGATTGGGTCTGTAATTGTTGTGTCTGTTTGTTGCCTGTGATGTTGTGGGGCTTCCTCAGTAATGTAGCATGACAGAGGGGGGATATGGGGGGAACGAGGGAGTGTACAAAGCCAAGCCATCACCTGAGGACTCAGATAAATCGAATAAAAAATGAATACATGAATACATGAATACAACAGATGTAGGCCTTACAGTGAAATGCTTACAAGCCCCTAACCAACAATGCTAAAAAAATTAAAATACGAATAAGAAATAAAAGTAACAAGTAATTCAAAGACAGCAGTAAAATAACAATAACGAGACTATATACAGGGGTTACCTAGGACACGTCTCTCTTGTCGTGATGTGTGTTTTGTCCTATATTTATTTATTTATATATATTTTCTAACCCCTCGTCCCAGCAGGAGGCCTTTGGTCTTTTTGTAGGCCGTCATTGTAAATAAGAATTTGTTTTTAATTAACTGACTTACCTAGTTAAATAAAGGTTAAATAAAATAAATAAATAAAATACAACACCTCACCACGACGGTGAGTCACTTTGACGTTGTGAGATTATTTCTGTCATTAACTGTGTGGACAAGAGGAATAACCTGTACGCTCGAAGCCCTGGCTCAGCACGGCTCTCATACGGCACCCTATTCCCTATGTAGTACACTACTTTATACTACAGCCCTATTCCCTATGTAGTACACTACTTTATACTACAGCCCTATTCCCTATGTAGTACACTACTTTATACTACAGCCCTATTCCCTATATAGTGCACTACTTTATACTACAGCCCTATTCCCTATATAGTGCACTACTTTATACTACAGCCCTATTCCCTATATAGTGCACTACTTTATACTACAACCCTATTCCCTATATAGTACACTACTTTATACTACAACCCTATTCCCTATATAGTGCACTACTTTATACTACAGCCCTATTCCCTATATAGTACACTACTTTATACTACAGCCCTATTCCCTATATAGTGCACTACTTTATACTACAGCCCTATTCCCTATATAGTGCACTACTTTATACTACAACCCTATTCCCTATATAGTGCACTACTTTATACTACAACCCTATTCCCTATATAGTGCACTACTTTATACTACAGCCCTATTCCCTATATAGTGCACTACTTTATACTACAGCCCTATTCCCTATATAGTGCACTACTTTATACTACAGCCCTATTCCCTATATAGTGCACTACTTTATACTACAACCCTATTCCCTATATAGTGCACTACTTTATACTACAGCCCTATTCCCTATATAGTGCACTACTTTATACTACAGCCCTATTCCCTATATAGTGCACTACTTTATACTACAGCCCTATTCCCTATATAGTGCACTACTTTATACTACAACCCTATTCCCTATATAGTGCACTACTTTATACTACAGCCCTATTCCCTATATAGTGCACTACTTTATACTACAGCCCTATTCCCTATATAGTGCACTACTTTATACTACAGCCCTATTCCCTATATAGTGCACTACTTTATACTACAGCCCTATTCCCTATACAGTGCACTACTTTATACTACAGCCCTATTCCCTATATAGTGCACTACTTTATACTACAGCCCTATTCCCTATATAGTGCACTACTTTATACTACAGCCCTATTCCCTATATAGTGCACTACTTTATACTACAGCCCTATTCCCTATATAGTGCACTACTTTATACTACAGCCCTATTCCCTATACAGTGCACTACTTTATACTACAGCCCTATTCCCTATATAGTGCACTAGTTTATACTACAACCCTATTCCCTATATAGTGCACTACTTTATACTACAGCCCTATTCCCTATATAGTGCACTACTTTATACTACAGCCCTATTCCCTATATAGTGCACTACTTTATACTAAAGCCCTATTCCCTATATAGTGCACTACTTTAGACCAGAGCCCTATTCCCTATATAGTGCACTACTCTATACTACAGCCCTATTCCCTATATAGTGCACTACTTTAGACAAGGGGTCCACAGGGCTCTGGTAAATAGTAGTGCACTATACAGGGTATAGGGTGCCGTTTGAGAATCCACTAAGATGAGAGGTTACAGAGCTGGGCTTTTCTTTGCCTCTGGAAAGCTAATTAAGACTTGGGCCAAATCAGAAATCATTTATTCAGCTGACAGTAACCACCAGTACATGATTAAACGAAAAATCCAGCCAAAACACCTAATTCCTTTTATTTTGAAATGATAAATGACACTAATATGTAAGAACAATATTTTGTGTGAACAAATGTTTCATTTTGGCGTTTATAATAAGGTTGATAGCAACATGGAAAATCATTGTGGAAATCTGTTGCAGCTCAACAAAATCCACAATGCAATGTTTTCTCTACGGGGTGACTGGCTAGCTAGCTAGGTAGCTAATAATGATCAATGGCTCATTGGAGAGAAGACACCCTCCTGAGTTATGGCAGCCAGTATTGTAATCTGACATGTACGATAGACGTTTTAACCATCTAAAAGTCATATTCCTATTAACTTCCAGTGTAGTGAGAGAGACTTTATCACAGTATTACATCATACCAAACGGATTTCTGCCTGCTTGAACACCAATAACTCTGATACACATGAAAACATGAGGAATTGACCCATCGATTTAAAATAATTTAGAGATGCATAAAAAATTGATATAACATTCAAAATGGGTGAACCTTTCCTTTAAGTGTTGGGCCGAATGAGAAATGATTTCTTCAGCTGCCAGTAATCAACAGTAACCGACGAAGCCTTACGTGAATGGAAGACTGCAGGGTGAAAAGGATCATGGTAGATTTACTAGGACTGTTAGGCAGGCTCTGTGTGGGAACAGCGTTAAGTCAATTCTACACGATTGACTGTTTATATCAAAGCCATATTCAGTCAGACGTTCAGTATATATATATATATTTGTTAAAGAATATGACTTGAGGTGATCTACACTCCAGTGTCTGTTTTTGTTGTCGTAGGAGACTTTGTAAATGACTGATTATGTTGATCTAACATGGATGTGACTACATGCTGTTGTAGGGTACGTCCTCTAGGGGGCAGTGTGTGGTGACATTACGCTACTGAAGGTTCCATCCAAATTGATTGGCTCTTGATATTAGGCTACTGAATGGTTCCATCCAAATTGATTGGCTCTTGATATTAGGCTACTGAAGGTTCCATCCATATTGATTGGCTCTTGATATTAGGCTGCTGAGGGATCCATCCAAATTGATTGGCTCTTGACATTAGGCTACTGAAGGTTCCATCCAAATTGATTGGCTCTTGATATTAGGCTACTGAATGGTTCCATCCATATTGATTGGCTCTTGATATTAGGCTGCTGAAGGTTCCATCCAAATTGATTGGCTCTTGACATTAGGCTACTGAAGGTTCCATCCATATTGATTGGCTCTTGATATTAGGCTGCTGAAGGTTCCATCCATATTGATTGGCTCTTGATATTAGGCTACTGAAGGTTCCATCCAAATTGATTGGCTCTTGATATTAGGCTGCTGAAGGTTCCATCCAAATTGATTGGCTCTTGATATTAGGCTGCTGAAGGTTCCATCCAAATTGATTGGCTCTTGATATTAGGCTGCTGAGGGATCCATCCAAATTGATTGGCTCTTGATATTAGGCTACTGAAGGTTCCATCCATATTGATTGGCTCTTGATATTAGGCTGCTGAGGGATCCATCCATATTGATTGGCTCTTGATATTAGGCTACTGAAGGTTCCATCCATATTGATTGGCTCTTGATATTAGGCTGCTGAAGGTTCCATCCAAATTGATTGGCTCTTGATATTACGCTGCTGAAGGATCATCCAAATTGATTGGCTCTTGATATTAGGCTACTGAAGGTTCCATCCATATTGATTGGCTCTTGATATTAGGCTGCTGAAGGTTCCATCCATATTGATTGGCTCTTGATATTAGGCTGCTGAAGGTTCCATCCAAATTGATTGGCTCTTGATATTACGCTGCTGAAGGATCATCCAAATTGATTGGCTCTTGATATTAGGCTACTGAAGGTTCCATCCATATTGATTGGCTCTTGATATTAGGCTACTGAAGGTTCCATCCAAATTGATTGGCTCTTGATATTAGACTACTGAAGGTTCCATCCAAATTGATTGGCTCTTGATATTAGGCTACTGAAGGTTCCATCCATATTGATTGGCTCTTGATATTAGGCTGCTGAAGGTTCCATCCATATTGATTGGCTCTTGATATTAGGCTGCTGAAGGTTCCATCCATATTGATTGGCTCTTGATATTAGGCTGCTGAAGGTTCCATCCAAATTGATTGGCTCTTGATATTAGGCTACTGAAGGTTCCATCCAAATTGATTGGCTCTTGATATTAGGCTACTGAATGGTTCCATCCAAATTGATTGGCTCTTGATATTAGGCTGCTGAAGGTTCCATCCAAATTGATTGGCTCTTGATATTAGGCTACTGAAGGTTCCATCCAAATTGATTGGCTCTTGATATTAGGCTGCTGAAGGTTCAATCCAAATTGATTGGCTCTTGATATTAGGCTGCTGAAGGTTCCATCCAAATTGATTGGCTCTTGATATTAGGCTGCTGAAGGTTCCATCCAAATTGATTGGCTCTTGATATTAGACTACTGAAGGATCATCCAAATTGATTGGCTCTTGATATTAGGCTACTGAAGGTTCCATCCATATTGATTGGCTCTTGATATTAGACTACTGAAGGTTCCATCCAAATTGATTGGCTCTTGATATTAGACTACTGAAGGTTCCATCCATATTGATTGGCTCTTGATATTAGGCTACTGAAGGTACAGAACTTTGTCTCCTACATTATTTGTCAAATTCAATTCTGCTGATTGCAGTACATGTTTTCATAAACCAAGACAAACGTATTGGAATAATCTCAGCTAAATGTCTAACGAGTGATTTACTCATTATAATATGTCAGATAGATGAAAGGCTGCCCATGTATAAACTACCACTTACTACCTCCGTCCTTTATTCCTATTCTTGTTACTTCCTGTTATCCCGTTACCTCCCGGTATCCCGTTACCTCCCGGTATCCCGTTACATCCCGGTATACTGTTACCTCCTGTTATCCCGTTACCTCCCGGTATCCCGTTACATCCCGGTATCCCGTTACATCCCGGTATACTGTTACCTCCTGTTATCCCGTTACCTCCCGGTATCCCGTTACATCCCGGTATACTGTTACCTCCTGTTATCCCGTTACCTCCCGGTATGCCGTCACCTCCCGGTATGCCGTCACCTCCCGGTATCCTGTTACCTCCTGGTATGCCGTCACCTCCCGTTATCCCGTTACCTCCCGTTATCCCTTAACCTCCCGTTATCCCTTTACCTCCCGTTATCCCTCCACCTCCGGTTATCCCTTTACCTCCGGTTATCCCTTCACCTCCCGTTATCCCCCCGGTGAACAGAGTCAGAGGGCAGAGAGCTCCTGTGGTTGTGTCTGTCGGGGCATAACGAGACCCAGTGCACATCAGCAGCAGTGATGTGGATGTCATTTCCAGAGAAGAGAGCTCAGCTTCCTGAACTTTTTCCATGAAGGAATATTTCTCCACTGACTGTGGTGAGAGACTGGGGCCAAGACTTCAACAATAGCCCAGAGGATAAATGTTATTTTAGGAGATTGTGACCAGTAGTCTATATCTTATATTCTATGTTAAAGCACAGCTTAAAAAGTCCCCTGCGTGTGTCAGAGATGGTGTTAATATCACATATGATCATCGAAGTCACACTCACGCTTTTAAAACAGAGGATCAACTGGCATTAGTATTTGTGAGCTGTACTTGGACACGTTCGACCATTATCGAGGGTTGCTGTAGACGTTTGGATCACCGTGCGGGTTTGTGCCAACCTGCTGTGGTAACGTCATTGTCACTCAGTCCAATCACACCCGAAGCTGCTAGCGGAGCGTTTTCCATGCGTTCTGGGCAAATCCAGCAGTGGATTAATTAATGAATCGAGCGGGACGGAGCCAGACGGAGTTTTTTCACTTGAGCTCGAGACCGTTCCGTTGTGCGGGGGGAAATGTTTTGTCGGTACGGGTACAGTATTTAGGCGACAGGGGTTTGTTTATCCTAGAATGGAATGACGGGGTTAATATCGCATCAAGTGGACCACTACACGACTGTACAGAGTTGCATTCAACATTTTTCTAAATCATTGTTCTTCTCCACCTGGCAAAGACTAAATATTCTGATTTCTTCTGCACCCAGAGATGGTGAGTAACGTAGTTAATTATTTGTTGCAATACTTGATGTTTATTATAATCTGTACAATTGATAACAGGAGCGACGATACTGAATTTTGCATGGGGGATACATTTATTTAAAATGTATAAATAGATAATAAAATAATAATAATAATAATAAAATAGTGTTTAGTCTATATATTATTGTGCAAGTTGGAAGCTTGTTCAATGGAATCAAAATAAATAAACAGCATCTAAAATGAATAACTATGTTTATTCACTTAAAATGTGTTTATACCATATATCTCAAATCAAAGGGTTGGAGTACCCCCCCTCCAGCTGATGTGTTACTAGACGTGCATTTTCTTACGTATCATTGATCTGTTCAGTCATTTCAAAAGCCTGAAATGTTGACTGATTTTTCTGTTAATAAGCTCCGTTTTCCCCCCCCGACTTTCTAAACACCTTGAAACATGTGGCTGGTCAGGACCAGATTACCAAACAGGCACGCAGGGCAAGTTATTATTTGTTTTAGTATTATTTTGGGGGGTTTGGGGGCCTCCTGGAAGTCAGCCCCACCCAGATAGTATGTGAACACATCGTAAGCAATGGCAAAATGTGTAGAATGGCAGAAAATTTGTTTTAAAACTGCATACAAAATTATCAGCCTCATGACAAAAATACAATACATAGAATACTATTATAAAACTGAATTTTTTTTCTCTCTGGCAAAATGTGTTGAAATGCAAGAACGTAGTATTGGTTGTATTGACTATAGGTCAGTGGAGGCTCCTCAGAGAAGGAAGGGGAGAGACATCCTCCTCAGTGAATTTCAGAAAAATGTAAATAGTGAAACATTAAAAAAGGTATCCTTTTGAGATAAAACTATACTAAATATATTCAGGGCACCAAATAATTTATTGAAACACAATGTTTTGAAATTAAGGTCTACAGTCGCCTCAACAGAACTCTGCAGAGTAGCACCATGGTGTAGCCGGAGGACAGCTAGTTTCCGTCCTCCTCTGGGTACATTGACTTCGATACAAAACCTAGGAGGCTCATGGTTCTCACCCCCTTCCATAGACTTACACAGTAATTATGACAACTTCCGGAGGACGTCCGCCAACCTATCAGAGCTCTTGCAGCATGAACTGACAGGTGAAGCGAGAGAGAGAGAAAGCTAGCTATATGTTGTTGTATTTTTTTTCTCACTTTCACTTACTCAGCTAGTGAATTCAGCTAGCTGTTTTAGCCTACTCAAACACCGGCTAAAACAGAGAGGGATACTATGTTAACTAGCTGGCTATGGCTATCCGACACTGGAAATCTACCAAGTTAAGGTAAGCTTCTGTTTTTTTAATGTTTTTATTGCCACCGGGGCCCGCCGGTGTAACTGCTAAACTGCTTGCTGTACACTGCACTACATGATTGTAGCGGGGTTTATTAACGCTTTGGTTCTAGTAGCAATGTTGACTATGACGTTAGATAATATGGTGACATCGATGTAGGCTGTGTGTAGCGGATAGCGGTTATGGTATGAAGGTTTGGCTTGGAGAGGTTTTTTCGCCTTGGTCACAGATAGCTGTGGTGTTGTGCACTGAAGTCCACAAGCAAAGAGAAAAGGTGAGAGGAGGATTTATACAACGAGCAAAGTGATCATGCTGTTTGCGTGTGGCTGCTATGAAAGTGGACTGTGTTTGCGTGTGGCTGCTATGACAGTGAACTGTGTTTGCATATGGCTGCTATGAAAGTGGACTGTGTTTGCATATGGCTGCTATGAAAGTGGACTGTGTTTGCGTGTGGCTGCTATGAAAGTGGACTGTGTTTGCGTGTGGCTGCTATGACAGTGGACTGTGTTTGCGTGTGGCTGCTATGAAAGTGGACTGTGTTTGCGTGTGGCTGCTATGAAAGTGGACTGTGTTTGCGTGTGGCTGCTATGAAAGTGGACTGTGTTTGCGTGTGGCTGCTATGACAGTGGACTGTGTTTGCGTGTGGCTGCTATGAAAGTGGACTGTGTTTGCGTGTGGCTGCTATGAAAGTGGACTGTGTTTGCGTGTGGCTGCTATGAAAGTGGACTGTGTTTGTGTGTGGCTGCTATGAAAGTGGACTGTGTTTGCGTGTGGCTGCTATGACAGTGGACTGTGTTTGTGTGTGGCTGCCATGAAAGTGGACTGTGTTTGCGTGTGGCTGCTATGAAAGTGGACTGTGTTTTCGTGTGGCTGCCATGAAAGTGGACTGTGTTTGCATATGGCTGCTATGAAAGTGGACTGTGTTTGCGTGTGGCTGCTATGACAGTGGACTGTGTTTGCGTGTGGCTGCCATGAAAGTGGACTGTGTTTGCGTGTGGCTGCCATGAAAGTGGACTGTGTTTGCATATGGCTGCTATGAAAGTGGACTGTGTTTGCATTTGGCTGCTATGAAAGTGGACTGTGTTTGCGTGTGGCTGCTATGAAAGTGGACTGTGTTTGCGTGTGGCTGCTATGAAAGTGGACTGTGTTTACGGGTGATCAGGAGTGTATTCATTCGAAACTTTGTTTTTTTCCCCAACCGCTTCTTAAACGAAGCAAACGGAACGAAACGGGGGATAAACAAAAAACAGATCTGGATTTCAGGCTAGGTTCCTACCACTCACAGAGAACAATATGCACAATCTCAAACACACTCAAGCGCTGACTAAGTATCCCTGTCTAACAGTGTATTGTTCTGTTTGAAAGTCCTGGCAGACGGGCCGAACAGTTGGCAGAGATGGAATCCGTGCCAAGTTTTCCTTCCCTTTTCAAGTGAGATTTGTTTGAAGACCCCTTTTATAAAAAGTGTGGGATTAAGCCCCTTTGGTTTGTTTTAAATAGGCTACCCACCGTCCTCCTCTGTTATAGCCTGTTCTTTATGACGCGGTGACACTCATGATATCCACTGCTCTATCCAATGTGTGTGTGATGCTGATGAAGCGTTGTGTTTCCTCTGTTTAATATAAAAGGCTAGTTCTGCTGTAGCGCCTACCTTTTAGTGGAAATCAGACCCGACTGTTCTGATATGAACACACGTGTTATTCTGTAGATATAAACAAACAGCAGATTGTATACTATTAAGAATGAGATATGTTAATGAGACTGAGATATGTTAATGAGATGCTTGCCTCACCCAACATTAGATATGAGCTCTCTCTCTCTCTCTCTCTCTCTCTCTCTCTCTCTCTCTCTCTCTCTCTCTCTCTCTCTCTCTCTCTCTCTCTCTCTCTCTCTCTCTCTCTCTCTCTCTCTCTCTCTCTCTGTGTGTCTCTCTCTCTCTCTCTCTCTCTCATTCTCTCTCTTCCCCTTTCCCTCTCTCATTCTCTCTCTTCCCCTTTCCCTCTCTCATTCTCTCTCTTCCCCTTTCCCTCTCTCATTCTCTCTCTTCCCCTTTCCCTCTCTCATTCTCTCTCTTCCTCTCTCTCTCTCTCTCTCTCTCTCTCTCTCTGCCTAACCTCCACTTATAGTCCACACTACTGGTTCTGGAGAATAGTGAGCAGTCCCTCAGATAGCCTGAGCTGTAATTGTCAACGCTTCTCTTCCATAAATAATATATTTCTAAAACCTAGAACATCAACTAACTGACTGTGGTATATTTCCATTTAAATAGCAGTAATTCTGTGAAGCCTGAGGGGTGCGTCCCAAATGGCACCCTATTCCCTATATAGTGCACTACTCTGGGCCAAAAGAAGTGCACTATAAAGGGAAGAGGGTTCCATTTGGACCACGTCCCTGGTGTGTCTGGAGGACCTGTCCTGGCTGTCATATACCCAATACTATTTTAGACACAAAGTGGAGATGGAAAGAAATTATGTTTTTGCTTTCTTCTTGCTCTTCAATCGGTGCTGTTTCGAAATTGGTCAAATGGAAGAAATGTGTCCGATTACACAGCAGTGCGTCTTCCACTACAATAAACTAGCCTTTACACTTGATTTCAATAAACTAGCCATTATTGAAACAGGTCTTTAAATGAGAGAGAGAGACAGAGAGACAGAGAGACAGAGAGAGAGAGAGAGAGAGAGAGAGAGAGAGAGAGAGAGAGAGAGAGAGAGAGAGAGAGAGAGAGAGAGAGAGAGAGAGATGTACAGCCGAAGCTCAGATGTGTCTGTATCTCTCTGTAAACAAGGTAGTGTTTACCCAGTGCCCTGCTTGCACTTGATCCTTTCATATGACTTGAGCCTGAAGGCAGATTATACTCCTCTACATCAACCAATAGGAGCTCATATCACCTGGAACACATATCCTCTCCAGAAGTCTGTTACACCATATTTAGACTTCAGTCTACACTCTGTTACACCATATTTAGACTTCAGTCTACACTCTGTCTGTTACACCATAGTTAGACTTCAGTCTACACTCTGTTACACCATATTTAGACTTCAGTCTATACTCTGTTACACCATATTTAGACTTCAGTCTACACTCTGTTACACCATATTTAGACTTCAGTCTACACTCTGTTACACCATATTTAGACTTCAGTCTACACTCTGTTACACCATATTTAGACTTCAGTCTACACTCTGTTACACCATATTTAGACTTCAGTCTACACTCTGTTACACCATATTTAGACTTCAGTCTATACTCTGTTACACCATATTTAGACTTCAGTCTACACTCTGTTACACCATATTTAGACTTCAGTCTACACTCTGTTACACCATATTTAGACTTCAGTCTACACTCTGTTACACCATATTTAGACTTCAGTCTACACTCCGTTACACCATATTTAGACTTCAGTCTACACTCTGTTACACCATGTCTGTTACACCATATTTAGACTTCAGTCTACACTCTGTTACACCATGTCTGTTTCACCATATTTAGACTTCAGTCTACACTCCGTTACACCATATTTAGACTTCAGTCTACACTGTCTGTTACACCATATTTAGACTTCAGTCTACACTCTGTCTGTTACACCATATTTAGACTTCAGTCTACACTCTGTTACACCATGTTTAGACTTCAGTCTACACTCTGTTACACCATATTTAGACTTCAGTCTACACTCTGTTACACCATATTTAGACTTCAGTCTACACTCTGTTACACCATATTTAGACTTCAGTCTACACTGTCTGTTACACCATATTTAGACTTCAGTCTACACTCTGTCTGTTACACCATATTTAGACTTCAGTCTACACTCTGTTACACCATATTTAGACTTCAGTCTACACTCTGTTACACCATGTTTAGACTTCAGTCTACACTCTGTTACACCATGTTTAGACTTCAGGCTACACTCCGTTACACCATATTTAGACTTCAGTCTACACTCTGTTACACCATGTCTGTTACACCATATTTAGACTTCAGTCTACACTCTGTTACACCATGTCTGTTTCACCATATTTAGACTTCAGTCTACACTCCGTTACACCATATTTAGACTTCAGTCTACACTGTCTGTTACACCATATTTAGACTTCAGTCTACACTCTGTCTGTTACACCATATTTAGACTTCAGTCTACACTCTCTCTGTTACACCATATTTAGACTTCAGTCTACACTCTGTTACACCATATTTAGACTTCAGTCTACACTCTGTTACACCATATTTAGACTTCAGTCTACACTCTGTTACACCATATTTAGACTTCAGTCTACACTCTGTTACACCATGTTTAGATTTCATTATACACTCTGTTACAGCATATTTAGACTTCAGTCTACACTCTGTTACACCATATTTAGACTTCAGTCTACACTCTGTTACACCATATTCAGACTTCAGTCTACACTCTGTTACAGCATATTCAGACTTCAGTCTACACTCTGTTACACCATATTTAGATTTCATTCTACACTCCGTTACACCATATTTAGACTTCAGTCTACACTCTGTTACACCATATTTAGACTTCAGTCTACACTCTGTTACACCATATTTAGACTTCAGTCTACACTCTGTTACACCATATTTAGACTTCAGTCTACACTGTCTGTTACACCATATTTAGACTTCAGTCTACACTGTCTGTTACACCATATTTAGACTTCAGTCTACACTCTCTCTGTTACACCATATTTAGACTTCAGTCTACACTCTGTTACACCATATTTAGACTTCAGTCTACACTCTGTTACACCATGTTTAGACCTCAGTCTACACTCTGTTACACCATGTTTAAACTTCAGTCTACACTCTGTTACACCATGTTTAGACTTCAGTCTACACTCTGTTACACCATATTTAGACTTCAGTCTACACTCTGTTACACCATATTTAGACTTCAGTCTACACTCTGTTACACCATATTTAGACTTCATTCTACACTCTGTTACACCATATTTAGACTTCAGTCTACACTCTGTTACACCATATTTAGACTTCAGTCTACACTCTGTTACACCATATTTAGACTTCAGTCTACACTCTGTTACACCATGTTTAGACTTCAGTCTACACTCTGTTACACCATATTTAGACTTCAGTCTACACTCTGTTACACCATGTTTAGACTTCAGTCTACACTCTGTTACACCATATTTAGTCTTCTGATAGGCCTTCCTTCATCTAGACCTTAATGTGGTTCTGTAAATGTATTTTCTTAATTGAAAACATATCCTAAATGGACTGCAGGAGTCCAAAAAATATATATATGTTTTTCATACCTCAATGTTGTGAGTTATTCGATACAAATTAGTTTTAATAACAGCTAAGTAACATCCTCTTAAATCTTTAAAAGGTGACAATATAACAGGAATGTTTGGACAGTTGGCATTAGACATACTTTATTTGATCCATCCAGCTTTGTTAAATATCTTGTACCCCCCCGTCATCATTATCTGATGGACCCTCTTCTCCATGACTATGCATTTCACAACATTTGACTGTCATAGATTTGACTGATCATAGGTCATAGGTCATAGGTTTGACTGACCATAGGTCATAGGTCATAGGTTTGACTGATCATAGGTCATAGGTCATAGGTTTGACTGATCATAGGTCATAGGTTTGACTGGTCATAGGTCATAGGTCATAGGTTTGACTGATCATAGGTCATAGATTTGACTGATCATAGGTCATAGGTTTGACCAATCATAGGTCATAGGTTTGACCGATCATAGGTCATAGGTCATAGGTTTGACTGATCATAGGTCATAGGTCATAGGTTTGACTGATCATAGGTCATAGGTTTGACTGATCATAGGTCATAGGTTTGACTGGTCATAGGTCATAGGTCATAGGTTTGACTGGTCATAGGTCATAGGTCATAGGTTTGACTGATCATAGGTCATAGGTTTGACTGGTCATAGGTCATAGGTCATAGGTTTGACTGATCATAGGTCATAGATTTGACTGATCATAGGTCATAGGTTTGACCAATCATAGGTCATAGGTTTGACCGATCATAGGTCATAGGTCATAGGTTTGACTGATCATAGGTCATAGGTCATAGGTTTGACTGATCATAGGTCATAGATTTGACTGATCATAGGTCATAGGTCTGACTGATCATAGGTCATAGGTTTGACTGATCATAGGTCACAGGTTTGACCAATCATAGGTCATAGGTTTGACCGATCATAGGTCATAGGTCATAGGTTTGACTGATCATAGGTCATAGGTCATAGGTTTGACTGATCATAGGTCATAGATTTGACTGATCATAGGTCATAGGTCTGACTGATCATAGGTCATAGGTTTGACTGATCATAGGTCATAGGTCATAGGTTTGACTGATCATAGGTCATAGATTTGACTGATCATAGGTCATAGGTCGTAGGTTTGACACAACGTTGTCGTAATGTCTTAAACTATTGAAGCACGTGATTAACCATTAATAATGTGAGAATCTGGAAGCGTAATGTTTGTCTATTAGACCGTAAATCGATAGAATCTTGGCAGTGGTGGTGTTTATTATTTTAAAGCATAAGTATGTGTCCCAAACGGCTCCCCTATTCCCTACATAGTACACTACTTCTGACCAGGGCCTAGAGAGCTCTTTCTAGGGAATAGGGTGCCATTAAGGGACGGACACAAGGTCTGAGTCCCAAACGGCTCCCCTATTCCCTACATAGTACACTACTTCTGACCAGGGCCCAGAGAGCTCTTTCTAGGGAATAGGGTGTCATTAGGGGACGGACACAAGGTCTGTGTCCCAAACAGCTCCCTATTCCCTGTTGTGAAATTGTTAGATTACTCGTTGGTTATTACTGCACGGTCGGAAACTAGAAGCACAAGCATTTCGCTACACTCGCATTAACATCTGTTAACCATGTGTATGTGACAGATAACATTTGATTTTTTTTTATTTTATTTTATTTGACACTGTACACTACTTCTGAACAGGGCCCATAGAGCTCTTTCTAGGGAATAGGGAATAGGGAATAGGGTACCATTAGGGGACAGACACAAGGTCAGGAGTTTTACACTCTACTTCTGTTGAGGATGGAGACAAGGTCAGGAGTTTTACACTCTACTTCTGTTGAGGATGGAGACAAGGTCAGGAGTTTTACACTCTACTTCTGTTGAGGATGGAGACAAGGTCAGGAGTTTTGTAGTGATGAGGAGCAGGGTGTGGTGTTGAGGAGCAGGGTGTGGTGTTGAGGAGCAGGGTGTAGTGTTGAGGAGCAGGGTGTAGTGTTGAGGAGCAGGGTGTGGTGTTGAGGAGCAGGGTGTAGTGTTGAGGAGCAGGGTGTGGTGTTGAGGAGCAGGGTGTGGTGTTGAGGAGCAGGGTGTAGTGTTGAGGAGCAGGGTGTAGTGTTGAGGAGCAGGGTGTGGTGTTGAGGAGCAGGGTGTGGTGTTGAGGAGCAGGGTGTAGTGTTGAGGAGCAGGGTGTAGTGTTGAGGAGCAGGGTGTAGTGTTGAGGAGCAGGGTGTGGTGTTGAGGAGCAGGGTCTGGTGTTGAGGAGCAGAGTGTAGTGTTGAGGAGCAGGGTGTAGTGTTGAGGAGCAGGGTGTAGTTTTGAGGAGCAGGGTGTAGTGTTGAGGAGCAGGGTGTGGTGTTGAGGAGCAGGGTGTAGTGTTGAGGAGCAGGGTGTAGTGTTGAGGAGCAGGGTGTGGTGTTGAGGAGCAGGGTGTAGTGTTGAGGAGCAGGGTGTAGTGTTGAGGAGCAGGGTGTAGTGTTGAGGAGCAGGGTGTAGTGTTGAGGAGCAGGGTGTAGTGTTGAGGAGCAGGGTCTGGTGTTGAGGAGCAGGGTGTGGTGTTGAGGAGCAGGGTGTAGTGTTGAGGAGCACGGTGTGGTGTTGAGGAGCAGGTTGTAGTGTTGAGGAGCAGGGTGTAGTGTTGAGGAGCAGGGTGTGGTGTTGAGGAGCAGGGTGTAGTGTTGAGGAGCAGGGTGTAGTGTTGAGGAGCAGGGTGTGGTGTTGAGGAGCAGGGTGTGGTGTTGAGGCGCAGGGTGTAGTGTTGAGGAGCAGGGTGTGGTGTTGAGGAGCAGGGTGTAGTGTTGAGGAGCAGGGTGTAGTGTTGAGGAGCAGGGTGTGGTGTTGAGGAGCAGGGTGTGGTGTTGAGGAGCAGGGTGTGGTGTTGAGGAGCAGGGTGTGGTGTTGAGGAGCAGGGTGTAGTGTTGAGGAGCAGGGTGTAGTGTTGAGGAGCAGGGTGTGGTGTTGAGGAGCAGGGTGTAGTGTTGAGGAGCAGGTTGTAGTGTTGAGGAGCAGGGTGTGGTGTTGAGGAGCAGGGTGTGGTGTTGAGGAGCAGGGTGTAGTGTTGAGGAGCAGGGTGTGGTGTTGAGGAGCAGGGTGTAGTGTTGAGGAGCAGGGTGTAGTGTTGAGGAGCAGGGTGTAGTGTTGATGAGCAGGGTGTAGTGTTGAGGAGCAGGGTGTGGTGTTGAGGAGCAGGGTGTAGTGTTGAGGAGCAGGGTGTAGTGTTGAGGAGCAGGGTGTAGTGTTGAGGAGCAGGGTGTAGTGTTGAGGAGCAGGGTGTAGTGTTGAGGAGCAGGGTGTGGTGTTGAGGAGCAGGGTGTAGTGTTGAGGAGCAGGGTGTAGTGTTGAGGAGCAGGGTATAGTGTTGAGGAGCAGGGTGTAGTGTTGAGGAGCAGGGTGTAGTGTTGAGGAGCAGGGTGTAGTGTTGAGGAGCAGGGTGTAGTTTTGAGGAGCAGGGTGTAGTGTTGAGGAGCAGGGTGTGGTGTTGAGGAGCAGGGGGTAGTGTTGAGGAGCAGGGTGTAGTGTTGAGGAGCAGGGTGTGGTGTTGAGGAGCAGGGTGTAGTGTTGAGGAGCAGGCTGTAGTGTTGAGGAGCAGGGTGTAGTGTTGAGGAGCAGGGTCTGGTGTTGAGGAGCAGGGTCTAGTGTTGAGGAGCAGGGTCTGGTGTTGAGGAGCAGGGTGTAGTGTTGAGGAGCAGGGTGTAGTGTTGAGGAGCAGGGTGTAGTGTTGAGGAGCAGGGTGTAGTGTTGAGGAGCAGGGTGTAGTGTTGAGGAGCAGGGTGTGGTGTTGAGCAGCAGGGTGTAGTGTTGAGGAGCAGGGTGTAGTGTTGAGGAGCAGGGTGTAGTGTTGAGGAGCAGGGTCTGGTGTTGAGGAGCAGGGTGTGGTGTTGAGGAGCAGGGTGTGGTGTTGAGCAGCAGGTTGTAGTGTTGAGGAGCAGGGTGTGGTGTTGAGGAGCAGGGTGTGGTGTTGAGGAGCAGGGTGTGGTGTTGAGGAGCAGGGTGTGGTGTTGAGGAGCAGGGTGTGGTGTTGAGGAGCAGGGTGTAGTGTTGAGGAGCAGGGTGTAGTGTTGAGGAGCAGGGTGTAGTGTTGAGGAGCAGGGTGTGGTGTTGAGGAGCAGGGTGTGGTGTTGAGGAGCAGGGTGTGGTGTTGAGGAGCAGGGTGTAGTGTTGAGGAGCAGGGTGTAGTGTTGAGGAGCAGGGTGTAGTGTTGAGGAGCAGGGTGTGGTGTTGAGGAGCAGGGTGTGGTGTTGAGGAGCAGGGTGTAGTGTTGAGGAGCAGGGTGTAGTGTTGAGGAGCAGGGTGTGGTGTTGAGGAGCAGGGTGTGGTGTTGAGGAGCAGGGTGTGGTGTTGAGGAGCAGGGTGTAGTGTTGAGGAGCAGGGTGTGGTGTTGAGGAGCAGGGTGTAGTGTTGAGGAGCAGGGTGTGGTGTTGAGGAGCAGGGTGTGGTGTTGAGGAGCAGGGTGTAGTGTTGAGGAGCAGGGTGTAGTGTTGAGGAGCAGGGTGTGGTGTTGAGGAGCAGGGTGTGGTGTTGAGGAGCAGGGTGTAGTGTTGAGGAGCAGGGTGTAGTGTTGAGGAGCAGGGTGTAGTGTTGAGGAGCAGGGTGTAGTGTTGAGGAGCAGGGTGTGGTGTTGTAGTGTTGAGGAGCAGGGTCTGGTGTTGAGGAGCAGGGTGTGGTGTTGAGGAGCAGGGTGTGGTGTTGAGGAGCAGGGTGTGGTGTTGAGGAGCAGGGTGTGGTGTTGAGGAGCAGGGTGTGGTGTTTAGGAGCAGGGTGTAGTGCTGAGGAGCAGGGTGTAGTGTTGAGGAGCAGGGTGTAGTGTTGAGGAGCAGGGTGTTGTGTTGAGGAGCAGGGTGTGGTGTTGAGGAGCAGGGTGTGGTGTTGAGGAGCAGGGTGTGGTGTTGAGGAGCAGGGTGTAGTGTTGAGGAGCAGGGTGTAGTGTTGAGGAGCAGGGTGTAGTGTTGAGGAGCAGGGTGTGGTGTTGAGGAGCAGGGTGTGGTGTTGAGGAGCAGGGTGTAGTGTTGAGGAGCAGGGTGTTGTGTTGAGGAGCAGGGTGTGGTGTTGAGGAGCAGGGTGTGGTGTTGAGGAGCAGGGTGTGGTGTTGAGGAGCAGGGTGTAGTGTTGAGGAGCAGGGTGTGGTGTTGAGGAGCAGGGTGTAGTGTTGAGGAGCAGGGTGTGGTGTTGAGGAGCAGGGTGTGGTGTTGAGGAGCAGGGTGTAGTGTTGAGGAGCAGGGTGTAGTGTTGAGGAGCAGGGTGTGGTGTTGAGGAGCAGGGTGTGGTGTTGAGGAGCAGGGTGTAGTGTTGAGGAACAGGGTGTAGTGTTGAGGAGCAGGGTGTGGTGTTTAGGAGCAGGGTGTAGTGCTGAGGAGCAGGGTGTAGTGTTGAGGAGCAGGGTGTAGTGTTGAGGAGCAGGGTGTTGTGTTGAGGAGCAGGGTGTGGTGTTGAGGAGCAGGGTGTGGTGTTGAGGAGCAGGGTGTAGTGTTGAGGAGCAGGGTGTAGTGTTGAGGAGCAGGGTGTAGTGTTGAGGAGCAGGGTGTGGTGTTGAGGAGCAGGGTGTGGTGTTGAGGAGCAGGGTGTAGTGTTGAGGAGCAGGGTGTTGTGTTGAGGAGCAGGGTGTGGTGTTGAGGAGCAGGGTGTGGTGTTGAGGAGCAGGGTGTGGTGTTGAGGAGCAGGGTGTGGTGTTGAGGAGCAGGGTGTGGTGTTGAGGAGCAGGGTGTGGTGTTTAGGAGCAGGGTGTAGTGCTGAGGAGCAGGGTGTAGTGTTGAGGAGCAGGGTGTAGTGTTGAGGAGCAGGGTGTTGTGTTGAGGAGCAGGGTGTGGTGTTGAGGAGCAGGGTGTGGTGTTGAGGAGCAGGGTGTAGTGTTGAGGAGCAGGGCGTAGTGTTGAGGAGCAGGGTGTAGTGTTGAGGAGCAGGGTGTGGTGTTGAGGAGCAGGGTGTGGTGTTGAGGAGCAGGGTGTAGTGTTGAGGAGCAGGGTGTTGTGTTGAGGAGCAGGGTGTGGTGTTGAGGAGCAGGGTGTGGTGTTGAGGAGCAGGGTGTGGTGTTGAGGAGCAGGGTGTAGTGTTGAGGAGCAGGGTGTGGTGTTGAGGAGCAGGGTGTGGTGTTGAGGAGCAGGGTGTGGTGTTGAGGAGCAGGGTGTGGTGTTGAGGAGCAGGGTGTAGTGTTGAGGAGCAGGGTGTAGTGTTGAGGAGCAGGGTGTGGTGTTGAGGAGCAGGGTGTGGTGTTGAGGAGCAGGGTGTAGTGTTGAGGAACAGGGTGTAGTGTTGAGGAGCAGGGTGTAGTGTTGAGGAGCAGGGTGTAGTGTTGAGGAGCAGGGTGTAGTGTTGAGGAGCAGGGTGTAGTGTTGAGGAGCAGGGTGTAGTGTTGAGGAGCAGGGTGTGGTGTTGAGGAGCAGGGTGTAGTGTTGAGGAGCAGGGTGTGGTGTTGAGGAGCAGGGTGTGGTGTTGAGGAGCAGGGTGTAGTGTTGAGGAGCAGGGTGTAGTGTTGAGGAGCAGGGTGTAGTGTTGAGGAGCAGGGTGTGGTGTTGAGGAGCAGGGTCTGGTGTTGAGGAGCAGAGTGTAGTGTTGAGGAGCAGGGTGTAGTGTTGAGGAGCAGGGTGTAGTTTTGAGGAGCAGGGTGTAGTGTTGAGGAGCAGGGTGTGGTGTTGAGGAGCAGGGTGTAGTGTTGAGGAGCAGGGTGTAGTGTTGAGGAGCAGGGTGTGGTGTTGAGGAGCAGGGTGTAGTGTTGAGGAGCAGGGTGTAGTGTTGAGGAGCAGGGTGTAGTGTTGAGGAGCAGGGTGTAGTGTTGAGGAGCAGGGTGTAGTGTTGAGGAGCAGGGTCTGGTGTTGAGGAGCAGGGTGTGGTGTTGAGGAGCAGGGTGTAGTGTTGAGGAGCAGGGTGTGGTGTTGAGGAGCAGGGTGTAGTGTTGAGGAGCAGGTTGTAGTGTTGAGGAGCAGGGTGTAGTGTTGAGGAGCAGGGTGTGGTGTTGAGGAGCAGGGTGTAGTGTTGAGGAGCAGGGTGTAGTGTTGAGGAGCAGGGTGTGGTGTTGAGGAGCAGGGTGTGGTGTTGAGGCGCAGGGTGTAGTGTTGAGGAGCAGGGTGTGGTGTTGAGGAGCAGGGTGTAGTGTTGAGGAGCAGGGTGTAGTGTTGAGGAGCAGGGTGTGGTGTTGAGGAGCAGGGTGTGGTGTTGAGGAGCAGGGTGTGGTGTTGAGGAGCAGGGTGTGGTGTTGAGGAGCAGGGTGTAGTGTTGAGGAGCAGGGTGTAGTGTTGAGGAGCAGGGTGTGGTGTTGAGGAGCAGGGTGTAGTGTTGAGGAGCAGGTTGTAGTGTTGAGGAGCAGGGTGTGGTGTTGAGGAGCAGGGTGTAGTGTTGAGGAGCAGGGTGTGGTGTTGAGGAGCAGGGTGTGGTGTTGAGGAGCAGGGTGTAGTGTTGAGGAGCAGGGTGTGGTGTTGAGGAGCAGGGTGTAGTGTTGAGGAGCAGGGTGTAGTGTTGAGGAGCAGGGTGTAGTGTTGATGAGCAGGGTGTAGTGTTGAGGAGCAGGGTGTGGTGTTGAGGAGCAGGGTGTAGTGTTGAGGAGCAGGGTGTAGTGTTGAGGAGCAGGGTGTAGTGTTGAGGAGCAGGGTGTAGTGTTGAGGAGCAGGGTGTAGTGTTGAGGAGCAGGGTGTGGTGTTGAGGAGCAGGGTGTAGTGTTGAGGAGCAGGGTGTAGTGTTGAGGAGCAGGGTATAGTGTTGAGGAGCAGGGTGTAGTGTTGAGGAGCAGGGTGTAGTGTTGAGGAGCAGGGTGTAGTGTTGAGGAGCAGGGTGTAGTTTTGAGGAGCAGGGTGTAGTGTTGAGGAGCAGGGTGTGGTGTTGAGGAGCAGGGGGTAGTGTTGAGGAGCAGGGTGTAGTGTTGAGGAGCAGGGTGTGGTGTTGAGGAGCAGGGTGTAGTGTTGAGGAGCAGGCTGTAGTGTTGAGGAGCAGGGTGTAGTGTTGAGGAGCAGGGTCTGGTGTTGAGGAGCAGGGTCTAGTGTTGAGGAGCAGGGTCTGGTGTTGAGGAGCAGGGTGTAGTGTTGAGGAGCAGGGTGTAGTGTTGAGGAGCAGGGTGTAGTGTTGAGGAGCAGGGTGTAGTGTTGAGGAGCAGGGTGTAGTGTTGAGGAGCAGGGTGTGGTGTTGAGCAGCAGGGTGTAGTGTTGAGGAGCAGGGTGTAGTGTTGAGGAGCAGGGTGTAGTGTTGAGGAGCAGGGTCTGGTGTTGAGGAGCAGGGTGTGGTGTTGAGGAGCAGGGTGTGGTGTTGAGCAGCAGGTTGTAGTGTTGAGGAGCAGGGTGTGGTGTTGAGGAGCAGGGTGTGGTGTTGAGGAGCAGGGTGTGGTGTTGAGGAGCAGGGTGTGGTGTTGAGGAGCAGGGTGTGGTGTTTAGGAGCAGGGTGTAGTGCTGAGGAGCAGGGTGTAGTGTTGAGGAGCAGGGTGTGGTGTTGAGGAGCAGGGTGTAGTGTTGAGGAGCAGGGTGTAGTGTTGAGGAGCAGGGTGTAGTGTTGAGGAGCAGGGTGTTGTGTTGAGGAGCAGGGTGTGGTGTTGAGGAGCAGGGTGTGGTGTTGAGGAGCAGGGTGTAGTGTTGAGGAGCAGGGTGTAGTGTTGAGGAGCAGGGTGTAGTGTTGAGGAGCAGGGTGTGGTGTTGAGGAGCAGGGTGTGGTGTTGAGGAGCAGGGTGTAGTGTTGAGGAGCAGGGTGTAGTGTTGAGGAGCAGGGTGTGGTGTTGAGGAGCAGGGTGTGGTGTTGAGGAGCAGGGTGTGGTGTTGAGGAGCAGGGTGTAGTGTTGAGGAGCAGGGTGTGGTGTTGAGGAGCAGGGTGTAGTGTTGAGGAGCAGGGTGTGGTGTTGAGGAGCAGGGTGTGGTGTTGAGGAGCAGGGTGTAGTGTTGAGGAGCAGGGTGTAGTGTTGAGGAGCAGGGTGTGGTGTTGAGGAGCAGGGTGTGGTGTTGAGGAGCAGGGTGTAGTGTTGAGGAGCAGGGTGTAGTGTTGAGGAGCAGGGTGTAGTGTTGAGGAGCAGGGTGTAGTGTTGAGGAGCAGGGTGTAGTGTTGAGGAGCAGGGTGTGGTGTTGTAGTGTTGAGGAGCAGGGTCTGGTGTTGAGGAGCAGGGTCTGGTGTTGAGGAGCAGGGTGTGGTGTTGAGGAGCAGGGTGTGGTGTTGAGGAGCAGGGTGTGGTGTTGAGGAGCAGGGTGTGGTGTTTAGGAGCAGGGTGTAGTGCTGAGGAGCAGGGTGTAGTGTTGAGGAGCAGGGTGTTGTGTTGAGGAGCAGGGTGTGGTGTTGAGGAGCAGGGTGTGGTGTTGAGGAGCAGGGTGTAGTGTTGAGGAGCAGGGTGTAGTGTTGAGGAGCAGGGTGTAGTGTTGAGGAGCAGGGTGTGGTGTTGAGGAGCAGGGTGTGGTGTTGAGGAGCAGGGTGTAGTGTTGAGGAGCAGGGTGTTGTGTTGAGGAGCAGGGTGTGGTGTTGAGGAGCAGGGTGTGGTGTTGAGGAGCAGGGTGTGGTGTTGAGGAGCAGGGTGTAGTGTTGAGGAGCAGGGTGTGGTGTTGAGGAGCAGGGTGTAGTGTTGAGGAGCAGGGTGTGGTGTTGAGGAGCAGGGTGTGGTGTTGAGGAGCAGGGTGTAGTGTTGAGGAGCAGGGTGTAGTGTTGAGGAGCAGGGTGTGGTGTTGAGGAGAAGGGTGTGGTGTTGAGGAGCAGGGTGTAGTGTTGAGGAACAGGGTGTAGTGTTGAGGAGCAGGGTGTAGTGTTGAGGAGCAGGGTGTAGTGTTGAGGAGCAGGGTGTAGTGTTGAGGAGCAGGGTGTAGTGTTGAGGAGCAGGGTGTAGTGTTGAGGAGCAGGGTGTGGTGTTGAGGAGCAGGGTGTGGTGTTGAGGAGCAGGGTGTAGTGTTGAAGAGCAGGGTGTGGTGTTGAGGAGCAGGGTCTGGTGTTGAGGAGCAGGGTGTAGTGTTGAGGAGCAGGGTGTGGTGTTGAGGAGCAGGGTGTAGTGTTGAGGAGCAGGGTGTAGTGTTGAGGAGCAGGGTGTAGTGTTGAGGAGCAGGATGTGGTGTTGAGGAGCAGGGTCTGGTGTTGAGGAGCAGGGTGTAGTGTTGAGGAGCAGGGTGTGGTGTTGAGGAGCAGGGTGTAGTGTTGAGGAGCAGGGTGTAGTGTTGAGGAGCAGGGTGTAGTGTTGAGGAGCAGGTTCTGGTGTTGAGGAGCAGGGTGTAGTGTTGAGGAGCAGGGTGTAGTGTTGAGGAGCAGGGTGTAGTGTTGAGGAGCAGGGTGTAGTGTTGAGGAGCAGGGTGTGGTGTTGAGGAGCAGGGTGTGGTGTTGAGGAGCAGGGTGTAGTGTTGAAGAGCAGGGTGTGGTGTTGAGGAGCAGGGTCTGGTGTTGAGGAGCAGGGTGTAGTGTTGAGGAGCAGGGTGTAGTGTTGAGGAGCAGGGTGTAGTGTTGAGGAGCAGGGTGTAGTGTTGAGGAGCAGGGTGTAGTGTTGAGGAGCAGGGTGTGGTGTTGAGCAGCAGGGTGTAGTGTTGAGGAGCAGGGTGTAGTGTTGAGGAGCAGGGTGTAGTGTTGAGGAGCAGGGTCTGGTGTTGAGGAGCAGGGTGTGGTGTTGAGGAGCAGGGTGTGGTGTTGAGCAGCAGGTTGTAGTGTTGAGGAGCAGGGTGTGGTGTTGAGGAGCAGGGTGTGGTGTTGAGGAGCAGGGTGTGGTGTTGAGGAGCAGGGTGTGGTGTTGAGGAGCAGGGTGTGGTGTTTAGGAGCAGGGTGTAGTGCTGAGGAGCAGGGTGTAGTGTTGAGGAGCAGGGTGTGGTGTTGAGGAGCAGGGTGTAGTGTTGAGGAGCAGGGTGTAGTGTTGAGGAGCAGGGTGTAGTGTTGAGGAGCAGGGTGTTGTGTTGAGGAGCAGGGTGTGGTGTTGAGGAGCAGGGTGTGGTGTTGAGGAGCAGGGTGTAGTGTTGAGGAGCAGGGTGTAGTGTTGAGGAGCAGGGTGTAGTGTTGAGGAGCAGGGTGTGGTGTTGAGGAGCAGGGTGTGGTGTTGAGGAGCAGGGTGTAGTGTTGAGGAGCAGGGTGTAGTGTTGAGGAGCAGGGTGTGGTGTTGAGGAGCAGGGTGTGGTGTTGAGGAGCAGGGTGTGGTGTTGAGGAGCAGGGTGTAGTGTTGAGGAGCAGGGTGTGGTGTTGAGGAGCAGGGTGTAGTGTTGAGGAGCAGGGTGTGGTGTTGAGGAGCAGGGTGTGGTGTTGAGGAGCAGGGTGTAGTGTTGAGGAGCAGGGTGTAGTGTTGAGGAGCAGGGTGTGGTGTTGAGGAACAGGGTGTGGTGTTGAGGAGCAGGGTGTAGTGTTGAGGAGCAGGGTGTAGTGTTGAGGAGCAGGGTGTAGTGTTGAGGAGCAGGGTGTAGTGTTGAGGAGCAGGGTGTAGTGTTGAGGAGCAGGGTGTGGTGTTGTAGTGTTGAGGAGCAGGGTCTGGTGTTGAGGAGCAGGGTCTGGTGTTGAGGAGCAGGGTGTGGTGTTGAGGAGCAGGGTGTGGTGTTGAGGAGCAGGGTGTGGTGTTGAGGAGCAGGGTGTGGTGTTTAGGAGCAGGGTGTAGTGCTGAGGAGCAGGGTGTAGTGTTGAGGAGCAGGGTGTTGTGTTGAGGAGCAGGGTGTGGTGTTGAGGAGCAGGGTGTGGTGTTGAGGAGCAGGGTGTAGTGTTGAGGAGCAGGGTGTAGTGTTGAGGAGCAGGGTGTAGTGTTGAGGAGCAGGGTGTGGTGTTGAGGAGCAGGGTGTGGTGTTGAGGAGCAGGGTGTAGTGTTGAGGAGCAGGGTGTTGTGTTGAGGAGCAGGGTGTGGTGTTGAGGAGCAGGGTGTGGTGTTGAGGAGCAGGGTGTGGTGTTGAGGAGCAGGGTGTAGTGTTGAGGAGCAGGGTGTGGTGTTGAGGAGCAGGGTGTAGTGTTGAGGAGCAGGGTGTGGTGTTGAGGAGCAGGGTGTGGTGTTGAGGAGCAGGGTGTAGTGTTGAGGAGCAGGGTGTAGTGTTGAGGAGCAGGGTGTGGTGTTGAGGAGAAGGGTGTGGTGTTGAGGAGCAGGGTGTAGTGTTGAGGAACAGGGTGTAGTGTTGAGGAGCAGGGTGTAGTGTTGAGGAGCAGGGTGTAGTGTTGAGGAGCAGGGTGTAGTGTTGAGGAGCAGGGTGTAGTGTTGAGGAGCAGGGTGTAGTGTTGAGGAGCAGGGTGTGGTGTTGAGGAGCAGGGTGTGGTGTTGAGGAGCAGGGTGTAGTGTTGAAGAGCAGGGTGTGGTGTTGAGGAGCAGGGTCTGGTGTTGAGGAGCAGGGTGTAGTGTTGAGGAGCAGGGTGTGGTGTTGAGGAGCAGGGTGTAGTGTTGAGGAGCAGGGTGTAGTGTTGAGGAGCAGGGTGTAGTGTTGAGGAGCAGGATGTGGTGTTGAGGAGCAGGGTCTGGTGTTGAGGAGCAGGGTGTAGTGTTGAGGAGCAGGGTGTGGTGTTGAGGAGCAGGGTGTAGTGTTGAGGAGCAGGGTGTAGTGTTGAGGAGCAGGGTGTAGTGTTGAGGAGCAGGTTCTGGTGTTGAGGAGCAGGGTGTAGTGTTGAGGAGCAGGGTGTAGTGTTGAGGAGCAGGGTGTAGTGTTGAGGAGCAGGGTGTAGTGTTGAGGAGCAGGGTGTGGTGTTGAGGAGCAGGGTGTAGTGTTGAGGAGCAGGGTGTAGTGTTGAAGAGCAGGGTGTGGTGTTGAGGAGCAGGGTCTGGTGTTGAGGAGCAGGGTGTAGTGTTGAGGAGCAGGGTGTGGTGTTGAGGAGCAGGGTGTAGTGTTGAGGAGCAGGGTGTGGTGTTGAGGAGCAGGGTGTGGTGTTGAGGAGCAGGGTGTAGTGTTGAAGAGCAGGGTGTGGTGTTGAGGAGCAGGGTCTGGTGTTGAGGAGCAGGGTGTAGTGTTGAGGAGCAGGGTGTGGTGTTGAGGAGCAGGGTGTAGTGTTGAGGAGCAGGGTGTAGTGTTGAGGAGCAGGGTGTAGTGTTGAGGAGCAGGATGTGGTGTTGAGGAGCAGGGTCTGGTGTTGAGGAGCAGGGTGTAGTGTTGAGGAGCAGGGTGTGGTGTTGAGGAGCAGGGTGTAGTGTTGAGGAGCAGGGTGTAGTGTTGAGGAGCAGGGTGTAGTGTTGAGGAGCAGGTTCTGGTGTTGAGGAGCAGGGTGTAGTGTTGAGGAGCAGGGTGTAGTGTTGAGGAGCAGGGTGTAGTGTTGAGGAGCAGGGTGTAGTGTTGAGGAGCAGGGTGTGGTGTTGAGGAGCAGGGTGTGGTGTTGAGGAGCAGGGTGTGGTGTTGAGGAGCAGGGTGTAGTGTTGAGGAGCAGGGTGTGGTGTTGAGGAGCAGGGTGTGGTGTTGAGGAGCAGGGTGTGGTGTTGAGGAGCAGGGTGTAGTGTTGAGGAGCAGGGTGTGGTGTTGAGGAGCAGGGTGTAGTGTTGAGGAGCAGGGTGTAGTGTTGAGGAGCAGGGTGTAGTGTTGAGGAGCAGGGTCTAGTGTTGAGGAGCAGGGTCTGGTGTTGAGGAGCAGGGTGTAGTGTTGAGGAGCAGGGTGTGGTGTTCGAGGAGCAGGGTGTAGTGTTGAGGAGCAGGGTGTAGTGTTGAGGAGCAGGGTGTAGTGTTGAGGAGCAGGGTCTAGTGTTGAGGAGCAGGGTCTGGTGTTGAGGAGCAGGGTGTAGTGTTGAGGAGCAGGGTGTAGTGTTGAGGAGCAGGGTGTAGTGTTGAGGAGCAGGGTGTAGTGTTGAGGAGCACTACGGGGGTCTGCAGGACTACGGGGCTGACTGACGCTGCTCTGCAGGACTACGGGGCTGACTGACTCTGCTCTGCAGGACTACGGGGCTGACTGACTCTGCTCTGCAGGACTACGGGGCTGACTGACTCTGCTCAGCAGGACTACGGGGCTGACTGACTCTGCTCTGCAGGACTACGGGGCTGACTGACTCTGCTCTGCAGGACTACGGGGCTGACTGACTCTGCTCTGCAGGACTACGGGGCTGACTGACTCTGCTCTGCAGGACTACGGGGCTGACTGACTCTGCTCTGCAGGACTACGGGGCTGACTGACTCTGCGCTGCAGGACTACGGGGCTGACTGACTCTGCTCTGCAGGACTACGGGGCTGACTGACTCTGCTCTGCGGGACTACGGGGCTGACTGAATCTGCTCTGGAGAGATAGTTGGCATCAGTGATTTGGCAGACGGCAGATCTGTTGCCATGACACTCTGGAGTGGGTACTTATCCAATGGTGTGTGTGTGTGTGTGTGTGTGTGTGTG
The DNA here is from genome assembly GCF_045679555.1 of Salvelinus alpinus. NCBI lineage: Eukaryota > Metazoa > Chordata > Actinopteri > Salmoniformes > Salmonidae > Salvelinus > Salvelinus alpinus. The sequence goes on from NC_092088.1 coordinate 104,997,981, forward strand.
TGTGTGTGTGTGTGTGTGTGTGTGTGTGTGTGTGTGTGTGTGTGTGTGTGTGTGTGTGTGTGTGTGTGTGTGTGTGTGTGTGTGTGTGTGTGTGTGTGTGTCTGTGTGTTTGAATGGTGGAGTGTGTGTGACCTCTACAGGAAGTGTGTATTTGACCTCCTAAAGAGTGGTCTGGTTTCTGGTGACCGTCTACTGCTGTGTATTAACAACATGGTGCCAATATTAAACTGACGGGAAGAACATCGTACCTCTACCATGATGATGTCAGAGGTAAGGATAAGCAGAGTCAATGTCCATGATGATGTCAGATGTAAGGATAAGCTGAGTCAATGGCCATGATGATGTCAGATGTAAGGATAAGCAGAGTCAATCGCCATGATGATGTCAGATGTAAGGACAAGCAGAGTCAATGACCATGATGATGTGAGAGGTAAGGATAAGCAGAGTCAATGACCATGATGATGTCAGAGGTAAGGATAAGCAGAGTCAATGACCATGATGATGTCAGATGTAAGGATAAGCAGAGTCAATGACCATGATGATGTCAGATGTAAGGATAAGCAGAGTCAATGCCCATGATGATGTCAGATGTAAGGATAAGCAGAGTCAATTGCCATGATGATGTCAGATGTAAGGATAAGCAGAGTCAATGACCATGATGATGTCAGATGTAAGGATAAGCAGAGTCAATGCCCATGATGATGTCAGATGTAAGGATAAGCAGAGTCAATTGCCATGATGATGTCAGATGTAAGGATAAGCAGAGTCAATGTCCATGATGATGTCAGATGTAAGGATAAGCAGAGTCAATGTCCATGATGATGTCAGATGTAAGGATAAGCAGATTCAATGTCCATGATGATGTCCGATGTAAGGATAAGCAGAGTCAATGTCCACGATGATGTCAGATGTAAGGATAAGCAGAATCAATGTCCACGATGATGTCAGATGTAAGGATAAGCAGAGTCAATGTCCATGATGATGTCAGATGTAAGGATAAGCAGAGTCAATGTGTGTGTGTGTGTGTGTGTGTGTGTGTGTGTGTGTGTGTGTGTGTGTGTGTGTGTGTGTGTGTGTGTGTGTGTGTGTGTGTGTGTGTGTGTGTGTGTCTGTGTGTTTGAATGGTGGAGTGTGTGTGACCTCTACAGGAAGTGTGTGTTTGACCTCTTAAAGAGTGGTCTGGTTTCTGGTGACCGTCTACTGCTGTGTATTAACAACATGGTCCCAATATTAAACTGACGGGAAGAACATCTTACCTCTCACCATGGTGATGTCAGATGTAAGGATAAGCAGAGTCAATGACCATGATGATGTCAGATGTAAGGATAAACAGAGTCAATGACCATGATGATGTCTGATGTAAGGATAAGCAGAGTCAATGACCATGATGATGTCAGATGTAAGGATAAACAGAGTCAATGACCATGATGATGTCTGATGTAAGGATTAGCAGAGTCAATGACCATGATGATGTCAGATGTAAGGATAAGCAGAGTCAATGTCCATGATGATGTCAGATGTAAGGACAAGCAGAGTCAATGACCATGATGATGTCAGATGTAAAGATAAGCAGAGTCAATGTCCATGATGATGTCAGATGTAAGGATAAGCAGAGTCAATGACCTTGATGATGTCTGATGTAAGGACAAGCAGAGTCAATGACCATGATGATGTCAGATGTAAGGATAAGCAGAGTCAATGACCATGATGATGTCAGAGGTAAGGATAAGCAGAGTCAACGACCATGATGATGTCAGATGTAAGGATAAGCAGATTCAATGTCCACGATGATGTCCGATGTAAGGATAAGCAGAGTCAATGACCATGATGATGTCAGATGTAAGGATAAGCAGAGTCAATGACCATGATGATGTCAGATGTAAGGATAAGCAGAGTCAATGACCATGATGATGTCAGATGTAAAGATAAGCAGAGTCAATGTCCATGATGATGTCAGATTTAAGGATAAGCAGAGTCAATGACCATGATGATGTCAGCTGTAAGGATAAGCCGAATCAATGTCCATGATGATGTCAGATGTAAGGATAAGCAGAGTCAATGACCATGATGATGTCAGATGTAAAGATAAGCAGAGTCAATGTCCATGATGATGTCAGATGTAAGGATAAGCAGAGTCAATGACCATGATGATGTCAGATGTAAGGATAAGCAGAGTCAATGCCCATGATGATGTCAGATGTAAGGATAAGCAGAGTCAATGTCCATGATGATGTCAGATGTAAGGATAAGCAGATTCAATGTCCATGATGATGTCCGATGTAAGGATAAGCAGAGTCAATGACCATGATGATGTCAGATGTAAGGATGAGCAGAGTCAATGACCATGATGATGTCAGATGTACGGATAAGCAGAATCAATGTCCACGATGATGTCAGATGTAAGGATAAGCAGAGTCAATGTCCATGATGATGTCAGATGTAAGGATAAGCAGAGTCAATGGCCATGATGATGTCTGATATAAGGACAAGCAGAGTCAATGTCCATGATGATGTCAGATGTAACGATAAGCAGAGTCAATAACCATGATGATGTCAGATGTAAGGATAAGCAGAGTCAATGACCATGATGATGTCTGATGTAAGGATAAGCAGAGTCAATGACCATGATGATGTCCGATGTAAGGATAAGCAGAGTCAATGACCATGATGATGTCAGATGTAAGGATAAGCAGAATCAATGTCCATTATGATGTCAGATGTAAGGATAAGCAGAGTCAATGACCATGATGATGTCAGATGTAAGGATAAGCAGAGTCAATGGCAATGATGATGGCTTCTCTCTTTGTACATTAACTTACTACTGATGATGATGACGTGCGGTGTGACACCTCCTCTAGCTGAGATATTTCCATCTAGATGATGTACTCCCTCTGGGTGATGACCTCCCTCTGGGTAATGACCTCCCTCTGGGTAATGACCTCCCTCTGGGTAATGACCTCCCTCTGGGTAATGACCTCCCTCTGGGTAATGACCTCCCTCTGGGTAATGACCTCCCTCTGGGTAATGACCTCCTTCTGGGTAATGACCTTCCTCTCTGTGGTGACCTCCCTTTGGGTAATGACCTCCCTCTGGGTAATGACATCCGTCTGAGTGATGACCTCCCTCTGGGTAATGATCTCCCTCTGGGTAATGATCTCTCTCTGGGTAATGATCTCCCTCTGGGTAATGACCTCCCTCTGGGTAATGACCTCCCTCTGGGTAATGACATCCGTCTGAGTGATGACCTCCCTCTGGGTAATGATCTCCCTCTGGGTAATGACCTCCCTCTGGGTAATGATCTCCCTCTGGGTAATGACCTCCCTCTGGGTAATGACATCCGTCTGAGTGATGACCTCCCTCTGGGTAATGATCTCCCTCTGGGTAATGAGCTCCCTCTGGGTAATGATCTCTCTCTGGGTAATGACCTCCCTCTGGGTAATGATCTCCATCTGGGTGATGACCTCCCTCTGGGTGATGCCTTCCCTCTGGGTAATGACCTCCCTCAGGGTAATGACCTCCCTCTGGGTAATGACATCCGTCTGAGTGATGACCTCCCTCTGGGTAATGAACTCCCTCTGGGTAATGATCTCCCTCTGGGTAATGAGCTCCTTCTGGGTAATGATCTCTCTCTGGGTAATGACCTCCCTCTGGGTAATGATCTCCATCTGGGTGATGACCTCCCTCTGGGTGATGCCTTCCCTCTGGGTAATGTCTCCCTCTGGGTAATGACCTCCCTCTGGGTAATGACCTCCATCTGGGTAATGATCTCCCTCTGGGTAATGACCTCTCTCTGGGTAATGATCTCCCTCTGGGTAATGACCTCCGTCTGGGTAATGACCTCCCTCTGGGTAATGACCTCCGTCTGGGTGATGACCTCTCTCTGGGTAATGATCTCCCTCTGGGTGATGACCTCCCTCTGGGTAATGACCTCTCTCTGGGTAATGACCTCTCTCTCTGGGTGATGTCCTCCGTCTGGGTAATCCTTCTCGAGGTTATTTGGTTATTTAAATTACCTTTGGGTTATTTATTTATTCATATTGTGATTGGCTCAGCTCTGAGCGGATGTGAGGAGTACTCAGGCCATCATATTGTGATTGGCTCAGGTCTGAGGGGATGTCAGGTGAACACAGGCCATCATATTATGATTGGCTCAGCTCTGAGGGGATGTGAGGAGTACTCAGGCCATCATATTGTGATTGGCTCAGCTCTGAGTGGACAGAGACAATATGTCTCCTCATCTCATCCAGTGCTTGGTGTCTATCTTTGCTGCTTCATTTAATTGAATGCAGTCATCCATGATAGTCCTCTCAGTAACACTTGCCACAGTTTCCCAGTCCATTGCTCTGCCCAGGCATAAACACACACATGCTCCTGTCCAGTGGAGATGACTTGTAATGGCCATTGAAAACAATCTGTCTTTTTATTTTAATATACAATCAGTCTGACTTCTGTTGTGTTATCTGTGTTTACTGTGTGTGTGTGTGTGTGTGTGTGTGTGTGTGTGTGTGTGTGTGTGTGTGTGTGTGTGTGTGTGTGTGTGTGTGTGTGCGTGCGTGTGTGCGTATGTGTGTACTGTGTGTGTGTGTGTGTGTGTGTGTGTGTGTGTGTGTGTGTACTGTGTGTGTGTGTGTGTGTGTGTGTGTGTGTGTGTGTGTGTGTGTGTGTGTGTGTGTGTGTGTGTGTGTGTGTGTGTACTGTACTGTACTGTATGTAACTTGGGAGAGAAGTGTTGTACCAAACACAGAACTAACAGCGGTATCCTAGCGTTACCTAGGACACATGGTCAAACTGTAACTTCCACCTATTGGCCTGTCTACACTCTCACAGAAACATAAAAGGACTCTCTTGTGGATATCATTTGATGGTGCTGGTACACAGGGCAGGGGCTGTTAGAAAAGGAAGTTTAAACGTTTCTCTTTTTAGGAAACTGTTCAAACATAATATTCCCCTGGGGCTGAGAGACAAACACACTCTGGCTTTTAAAAAACAAACAGGAATTGAGGTCATTTTCACACTGAAGTTTTGAGGTGAGTTAAATCATTTTCTGCTTCGCTGGCGTATGGCTGCTGTAATCTGTAATGTAATGAAGTCAGCATTCTGTCACGCCCTGACCATAGTTTGCTTTGTATGTTTCTATGTGTTGCTTGGTCAGGGTGTGATCTGAGTGGGCATTCTATGTTGTATGTCTAGTTTGTCTATTTCTATGTGTTTGGCCTGATATGGTTCTCAATCAGAGGCAGGTGTTAGTCGTTGTCTCTGATTGGGAACCATATTTAGGTAGCCTGTTTTGTATTGTGGGTTGTGGGTGATTGTTCCTGTTACTGTGGTCCTGTGTTTATATACGTTACGGGACTGTTTCGTCTTCGTTCATTTTGTCGGTTTATTGTTTTTTGTTCGTTGTTAAAAGTATTCCATTAAAATGGATAATCATCACGCTGCATTTTGGTCCTCCTCCTCTTTCGCCCGATGAAGAACGTTACACCTCCTCTCTGCGTCCCGAATGGAACCCTATATCCTACATAGTCCACTGCTTTGGACGAGCCCCAGTCCGAGGTGGTAGGGGATAACGTTGTGGATTCCTGGATGTTCTTCTGGGTAATGACCTCTCTCTGGGTAATGATCTCCCTCTGGGTAATGATCTCCCTCTGGGTAATGACCTCCCTCTGGGTAATGACCTCCCTCTGGGTAATGACCTCCCTCTGGGTAATGGCCTCCCTCTGGGTAATGACCTCCCTCTGGGTAATGACCTCCCTCTGGGTATTGACCTCCCTCCGGGTGATGGCCTCCCTCTGGGTAATGATCTCTCTCTGGGTAATGACCTCTCTCTGGGTAATGATCTCCCTCTGGTTAATGACCTCCCTCTGGGTAATGACCTCCCTCTGGGTAATGACCTCTCTCTGGGTAATGACCTCTCTCTGGGTAATGATCTCCCTCTGGTTAATGACCTCCCTCTGGGTAATGACCTCCCTCTGGGTAATGACCTCCCTCTGGGTAATGACCTCCCTCTGGGTATTGACCTCCCTCTGGGTGATGGCCTCCCTCTGGGTAATGACCTCCCTCTGGTTTATTACCTCTGGCAGAACCAGGAAGTCCCCCCCCCCTCCCACTTTTCTTGTAACGTTCTTAAAGCTACTTTATCTTTCTAGGTAGACATTTCAGTGACTCCTCATTTCACTCACCCGCCGTCACCTTACAATACTGCCCCTTCAGCCATAAGAAGTTAAAGCTACTTTATCTTTCTAGGTAGACATTTCAGTGGACATTTCAGCGATGTGCATCACGGGGCCATTCTGGTGTTTCTGGAGCTCATCTTTATACAGCCATATATACAGCGGTGGTATGGCTGACAAAAAATACGATTTTTGGACCGAAAGTCGTTAATCGATTGTACTAAATGTTTAAATGTGTATTTTTCCATATATAGACACACCCTTCTGTATTTTAATGAAATCAACTATATGCATTGAGCTTGTCTGATGCTTTAAGTACACGGTTTGATGAAATGAGACAAATGCCTCAAGAGGGAGCCAGAGATCTAGATTACCAGAATAAAACAACCTTAACCTATACCTAACTATTTTTTCTCCCGCTTGTCATAGCTGAATCAGAATTAGTTAGGTAACATAGATAAATAAGATATTTTATTTACTTTCATACAATGCAGAATATCAGAAAGGGAGAAGGGCTCCACTATGTCTGTACGCTAGTCACTCCCTTCTTTTCCCATTGGGGGGAGGAGTATGGCAGTGTCTGGAAGCATTGTATTACCCCTCTGATGTGTTCAACTTATCTTTCATGGTATATGACCTAGAGGCTCACTCCCCTTTCTGAGCTTGTCCAGGACGGGGTGTATTTGAGATGGGCGTATCTAGAATTGACAATTGATATATGCCATTGGATGAGGTAATGTTTTGGTCCTAAGTGGTACCAAGAACGAGATTAGAATCTCGTCTAAAGAGACCAAACTGAACGATAATTTATAGCTAATGCTATCTGGATCGGATACTCCTCTTTCAAGTAAAAGGTTCTTTGTGAACTTTTCCTAAGATCTGTGTTTCGTCATGTGAGTTGAGAGGAGGTGTATCTTGGCTATAAATGATACTAAGAATTGTTTTGTAGGGACTCTCAGAGAATTCATTTATAGACACTGAATTGATCTGAGAGTCAAAAAAGGGCTATGGTGAAGCTCATATATGATGAAAGATGGAGTTTAAAATATAACTCTGACTTGTGTGTGGTTTGCTCTCTCAATGTTTAGTAATACAGGAAATTACCACGACACGCTCCTGCTGGTTTTAGCAGATTCTGCCGTTAATCTCCAGATGTTTCTGGTGACAGGCGACACGAGGAGTCGGCAACTTTTCACATGTGGAATGCAAAATGTATCTTTCTATTTCTACCGATCTGTTATGGTTTTAAAATGCACATTTTCGTGAAACAGTTTAAATTAATTTATAATAACGTCTTCCTATCTCAAAATCATTGTCATGTGATTAATCAAAATTCTATCCAAATCTAAATGTAAATGATACAAACCTAAGAATTAACTTCTATTGCCATTGCCAACAATGTAAAAATAGCCTTCATAAAGCCAACCATTAAAAACATTGCAGCCTGCAGGTAGAAAATGTCCTGTTAAAAATAAATGTCCTATAAATCACATTATATTAGGGACCCCAGGTAGGATCCTTAATAAATACAAATTGGCTACACATGGCCTGTCTGCAACCAACTACATAAACCACATCTAACAGTCAGTAAAACCACATAGCACAGTCAGTAAAACCACATCTAACAGTCAGTAAAACCACATCTAACAGTCAGTAAAACCACATCTAAGAGTCAGTAAAACCACATCTAACAGTCAGTAAAACCACATAGCACAGTCAGTAAAACCCCATCTAACAGTCAGTAAACCACATCTAACAGTCAGTAAAACCACATAGCACAGTCAGTAAAACCACATCTAACAGTAGGTAAAACCACATCTAACAGTCAGTAAAACCACATAGCACAGTCAGTAAAACCACATCTAACATTCAGTAAAACCACATCTAACAGTCAGTAAAACCACATAGCACAGTCAGTAAAACCACATCTAACAGTCAGTAAATCCACATAGCACAGTCAGTAAATCCACATAGCACAGTCAGTAAATCCACATAGCACAGTCAGTAAATCCACATAGCACAGTCAGTAAATCCACATAGCACAGTCAGTAAATCCACATCTAACAGTCAGTAAAACCACATCTAACAGTCAGTAAATCCACATCTAACAGTCAGTAAAACCACATCTAACAGTCAGTATAACCCCATCTAACAGTCTGTAAAACCACATCTAACAGTCAGTAAAACCACATCTAACAGTCAGTAAAACCACATCTAACAGTCAGTAAAACCACATCTAACAGTCAGTTAAACCACATCTAACAGTCAGTAAAACCACATGTAACAGTCAGTAAAAACACATCTCACAGTCAGTAAATCCACATCTAACAGTCAGTAAAAACACATCTAACAGTCAGTAAAACCACATCTAACAATCAGTAAATCCACATCTAACAGTCAGTAAATCCACATCTAACAGTCAGTAAAACCACATCTAACAGTCAGTAAAACCACATCTAACAGTCAGTAAAAGCACATCTAACAGTCAGTAAAACCACATCTCCCAGTCAGTAAAACCACATCTAACAGTCAGTAAAACCACATCTAACAGTCAGTAAAACCACATCTGACAGTCAGTAAAACCACATCTCACAGTCAGTAAAAGCCCATCTAACAGTCAGTAAAACCACATCTAACAGTCAGTAAAACCACATCTAACAGTCAGTAAAAGCACATCTCCCAGTCAGTAAAACCACATCTAACAGTCAGTAAAACCACATCTAACAGTCAGTAAAACCACATCTAACAGTCAGTAAAACCACATCTAACAGTCAGTAAAACCACATCTAACAGTCAGTAAAACCACATCTAACAGTCAGTAAAACCACATAGCACAGTCAGTAAAACCACATCTAACAGTCAGTAAAACCACATCTAACAGTCAGTAAAACCACATCTAACAGTCAGTAAGACCACATAGCACAGTCAGTAAAACCACATCTAACAGTCAGTAAAACCACATCTAACAGTCAGTAAAACCACATCTAACAGTCAGTAAAACCACATCTAACAGTCAGTAAAACCACATCTAACAGTCAGTAAATCCACATAGCACAGTCAGTAAATCCACATAGCACAGTCAGTAAAACCACATAGCACAGTCAGTAAAACCACATCTAACAGTAGGTAAAACCACATCTAACAGTCAGTAAAACCACATAGCACAGTCAGTAAAACCACATCTAACATTCAGTAAAACCACATCTAACAGTCAGTAAAACCACATAGCACAGTCAGTAAAACCAAATCTAACAGTCAGTAAATCCACATAGCACAGTCAGTAAATCCACATAGCACAGTCAGTAAATCCACATAGCACAGTCAGTAAATCCACATCTAACAGTCAGTAAAACCACATCTAACAGTCAGTAAATCCACATCTAACAGTCAGTAAAACCACATCTAACAGTCAGTAAAACCACATCTAACAGTCAGTAAAACCACATCTAACAGTCAGTAAAACCACATCTAACAGTCAGTTAAACCACATCTAACAGTCAGTAAAACCACATGTAACAGTCAGTAAAACCACATCTCACAGTCAGTAAATCCACATCTAACAGTCAGTAAAAACACATCTAACAGTCAGTAAAACCACATCTAACAATCAGTAAATCCACATCTAACAGTCAGTAAAACCACATCTAACAGTCAGTAAAACCACATCTAACAGTTTGTAAAAGCACATCTAACAGTCAGTAAAACCACATCTAACAATCAGTAAATCCACATCTAACAGTCAGTAAAACCACATCTAACAGTCAGTAAAACCACATCTAACAGTCAGTAAAAGCACATCTAACAGTCAGTAAAACCACATCTGACAGTCAGTAAAACCACATCTCACAGTCAGTAAAAGCCCATCTAACAGTCAGTAAAACCACATCTAACAGTCAGTAAAACCACATCTAACAGTCAGTAAAAGCACATCTAACAGTCAGTAAAACCACATCTCCCAGTCAGTAAAACCACATCTAACAGTCAGTAAAACCACATCTAACAGTCAGTAAAACCACATCTAACAGTCAGTAAAACCACATAGCACAGTCAGTAAAACCACATCTAACAGTCAGTAAAACCACATCTAACAGTCAGTAAAACCACATCTAACAGTCAGTAAGACCACATAGCACAGTCAGTAAAACCACATCTAACAGTCAGTAAAACCACATCTAACAGTCAGTAAAACCACATCTAACAGTCAGTAAAACCACATCTAACAGTCAGTAAAACCACATCTAACAGTCAGTAAATCCACATAGCACAGTCAGTAAATCCACAACTAACAGTCAGTAAAACCACATAGCACAGTCAGTAAAACCACATCTAACAGTAGGTAAAACCACATCTAACAGTCAGTAAAACCACATAGCACAGTCAGTAAAACCACATCTAACATTCAGTAAAACCACATCTAACAGTCAGTAAAACCACATAGCACAGTCAGTAAAACCAAATCTAACAGTCAGTAAATCCACATAGCACAGTCAGTAAATCCACATAGCACAGTCAGTAAATCCACATAGCACAGTCAGTAAATCCACATCTAACAGTCAGTAAAACCACATCTAACACTCAGTAAATCCACATCTAACAGTCAGTAAAACCACATCTAACAGTCAGTAAAACCACATCTAACAGTCAGTAAAACCACATCTAACAGTCAGTAAAACCACATCTAACAGTCAGTTAAACCACATCTAACAGTCAGTAAAACCACATGTAACAGTCAGTAAAACCACATCTCACAGTCAGTAAATCCACATCTAACAGTCAGTAAAAACACATCTAACAGTCAGTAAAACCACATCTAACAATCAGTAAATCCACATCTAACAGTCAGTAAAACCACATCTAACAGTCAGTAAAACCACATCTAACAGTCAGTAAAACCACATCTAACAGTCAGTAAAACCACATCTAACAGTCAGTTAAACCACATCTAACAGTCAGTAAAACCACATGTAACAGTCAGTAAAACCACATCTCACAGTCAGTAAATCCACATCTAACAGTCAGTAAAAACACATCTAACAGTCAGTAAAACCACATCTAACAATCAAAAAATCCACATCTAATAGTCAGTAAATCCACATCTAACAGTCAGTAAAACCACATCTAACAGTCAGTAAAACCACATCTAACAGTCAGTAAAAGCACATCTAACAGTCAGTAAAACCACATCTAACAATCAGTAAATCCACATCTAACAGTCAGTAAATCCACATCTAACAGTCAGTAAAACCACATCTAACAGTCAGTAAAACCACATCTAACAGTCAGTAAAAGCACATCTAACAGTCAGTAAAACCACATCTCCCAGTCAGTAAAACCACATCTAACAGTCAGTAAAACCACATCTAACAGTCAGTAAAACCACATCTAACAGTCAGTAAAAGCACATCTCACAGTCAGTAAAAGCACATCTAACAGTCAGTAAAACCACATCTAACAATCAGTAAATCCACATCTAACAGTCAGTAAATCCACATCTAACAGTCAGTAAAACCACATCTAACAGTCAGTAAAACCACATCTAACAGTCAGTAAAAGCACATCTAACAGTCAGTAAAACCACATCTCCCAGTCAGTAAAACCACATCTAACAGTCAGTAAAACCACATCTAACAGTCAGTAAAACCACATCTAACAGTCAGTAAAACCACATCTCACAGTCAGTAAAAGCCCATCTAACAGTCAGTAAAACCACATCTAACAGTCAGTAAAACCACATCTAACAGTCAGTAAAAGCACATCTAACAGTCAGTAAAACCACATCTCCCAGTCAGTAAAACCACATCTAACAGTCAGTAAAACCACATCTAACAGTCAGTAAAACCACATCTAACAGTCAGTAAAACCACATCTAACAGTCAGTAAAACCACATAGCACAGTCAGTAAAACCACATCTAACAGTCAGTAAAACCACATCTAACAGTCAGTAAAACCACATCTAACAGTCAGTAAGACCACATAGCACAGTCAGTAAAATCACATCTAACAGTCAGTAAAACCACATCTAACAGTCAGTAAAACCACATCTAACAGTCAGTAAAACCACATCTAACAGTCAGTAAAACCGCATCTAACAGTCAGTAAAACCACATAGCACAGTCAGTAAAACCACATCTAACAGTCAGTAAAACCACATCTAACAGTCAGTAAAACCACATCTAACAGTCAGTAAGACCACATAGCACAGTCAGTAAAACCACATCTAACAGTCAGTAAAACCACATCTAACAGTCAGTAAAACCACATAACACAGTCAGTAAAACCACATAGCACAGTCAGTAAATCCATATCTAACAGTCAGTAAAACCACATCTCACAGTCAGTAAAACCCCATCTAACAGTCAGTAAAACCACATCTAACAGTCAGTAAAACCACATCTAACAGTCAGTAAAACCACATCTAACAGTCAGTAAAACCACATCTAACAGTCAGTAAAACCACATCTCACAGTCAGTAAAACGTTCCTCAGTAAAGCAGCTTTCAGCAACATCAGTGCCAGGTGTGAACAGACAGGTGCAATACAGTATGCAGAACCCTGCTATTCAATATCTTACAGTTCATTGATCATGTAACCTATCATTACCATTCATAATGATCAGTCCTGTTTCGCCAGCTGATCGTCAGTTATGTTGTATGGGAGGGATTTCTCAGAAAAGAAGAAGATTGTTGATGGCATTAAACTTGAAATGCCACAGTAGCTCAATTGTAACTGCCCACGCAAGGTGCTGTATAGTTGACTTGGTAGAAACAATATGTTTTGTCTCATATTTTCCCTTTCTCTCTGCCCATCAGATTTACTCCAGTGAGAGAGAGATAGCATTATTCTGGGATTTACATTAAAGGGATTGATCAGGTATCAGCTGGTATTCTGACCTCTGGTTCTTAAAGGGATTGATCAGGTACCAGCTGGTAGTCTGATATCTGCTTCTTAAAGGGATTGATCAGGTATCAGCTGGTAGCCTGACCTCTAGTTCTTAAAGGGATTGATCAGGTACCAGCTGGTAGCCTGACCTCTGGTTCTTAAAGGGATTGATCAGGTATCAGCTGGTAGCCTGACCTCTGGTTCTTAAAGGGATTGAGCAGGTATCAGCTGGTAGCCTGACCTCTGGTTCTTAAAGGGATTGATCAGGTATCAGCTGGTAGCCTGACCTCTGGTTCTTAAAGGGATTGATCAGGTACCAGCTGGTAGCCTGACCTCTGCTTCTTAAAGGGATTGATCAGGTATCAGCTGGTAGCCTGACCTCTGGTTCTTAAAGGGATTGATCAGGTATCAGCTGGTAGCCTGACCTCTGGTTCTTAAAGGGATTGATCAGGTATCAGCTGGTAGCCTGACCTCTGGTTCTTAAAGGGATTGATCAGGTATCAGCTGGTAGCCTGACCTCTGGTTCTTAAAGGGATTGATCAGGTATCAGCTGGTAGCCTGACCTCTGGTTCTTAAAGGGATTGATCAGGTATCAGCTGGTAGTCTGACCTCTGGTTCTTAAAGGGATTGATCAGGTATCAGCTGGTAGCCTGACCTCTGGTTCTTAAAGGGATTGATCAGGTATCAGCTGGTAGCCTGACCTCTGGTTCTTAAAGGGATTGATCAGGTATCAGCTGGTAGTCTGACCTCTGGTTCTTACTGTGAGGGGCCATTTCTCTGGTAGCCTGACCTCTGGTTCTTACTGTGAGGTGCCATTTCTCTGGTAGCCTGACCTCTAGTTCTTATTGTGAGGGGCCATTTCTCTGGTAGCCTGACCTCTGGTTTTACTGTGAGGGGCCATTTCTCTGGTAGCCTGACCTCTAGTTCTTATTGTGAGGGGCCATTTCTCTGGTAGCCTGACCTCTGGTTTTACTGTGAGGGGCCATTTCTCTGGTAGCCTGACCTCTGGTTGTTATTGTGAGGGGCCATTTCTCTGGTAGCCTGACCTCTGGTTTTACTGTGAGGGGCCATTTCTCTGGTAGCCTGACCTCTGGTTCTTACTGTGAGGTGCCATTTCTCTGGTAGCCTGACCTCTAGTTCTTATTGTGAGGGGCCATTTCTCTGGTAGCCTGACCTCTGGTTTTACTGTGAGGGGCCATTTCTCTGGTAGCCTGACCTCTGGTTGTTATTGTGAGGGGCCATTTCTCAGGTAGCCTGACCTCTGGTTGTTATTGTGAGGGGCCATGTCTCTGGTAGCCTGACCTCTGGGTTTACTGTGAGGGGCCATTTCTCTGGTAGCCTGACCTCTGGTTGTTATTGTGAGGGGCCATTTCTCAGGTAGCCTGACCTCTGGTTCTTATTGTGAGGGGCCATTTCTCAGGTAGCCTGACCTCTGGTTCTTATTGTGAGGGGCCCTTTCCCTGGTAGTCTGACCTCTGGTTGTTATTGTGAGGGGCCCTTTCCCTGGTAGTCTGACCTCTGGTTCTTATTGTGAGGGGCCATTTCTCTGGTAGCCTGACCTTGGACCAAAATAATCACCTTCTGTTATTCAAATGTTTAGTTATAGTCTCACAAAGGGAATCTAACTGTTGATTTAAATGTTTAGTCTTACAGCAATCTACACCAGCTGGATGGCAATCTCTCTTGAAATCATCAGACTTTGTGCAAATGAACAAAGTTGTGATTCATGTTTGTCTGAAGGAATAAAACGAGTGGTTCTGGAGCGGCATGTGTACACGCTGTGTCTGTGTGGAGTCTGGAGTCGCTAGGGCAACGGGCCTCCCTGCTCTGAGAAGAACGGGTGGAGGAGCGGACAGGTGGAGAGAACGGAGAGGAGAAATATCGCACGGAAATTAAGAGGTGGCAGTTGTACAGATAACTGATCCAATGGGCTTTGACTTCTCAAACACTGTAGAAAGATAACACAATATGATGCCTCCATCACCTTATTAATTCAGCCACTTACATAGATTAACTAGCAAGTTAAGTTTAGGGGTCTCGTTCATGCAGAATTCATTTTTCCACACAGAAAAATAAAAGATAAAACACTTTTGAGAAATATCTTGCTGTGTTTTGTAAACACAGATGTAAAAATGGTTCTGATTGTAATTTCTGCTCGTCATCAGATACATTTTGTGCTTCAGTTGCACCTCTTCTCCACTTAGATGAGACTTCAGAACAGGCGTTCTATCAGCAGACAGCAGTCTGACTACTTTACACCAGCACGTTTCTCTGTGTAGCCAGACTACATCTCTCCCGTAAAATGCAAGAATAACTTTAAGGGAAAACATTAGGAAATGTAGCTGGCTGCATTCTTTCTATGATAAACTATAGACATCTGATGGCCATGCTGCTGCTGCTGCTGAAAAAAAAGAAGCTTTTACATTGTAAGCTCATTTACAACCCAATAGCTTTGTACTTATGATGTCGTCTGATGAAAATGAAGCTGTTTTCTGCCAAATGTGTTGCAATAATGTATTTCCTGTGAAGGAAAACTATAGCTGCACGTCTCTGACCACTCTATTGTTGACTTTCAATTTAAAACGTGACCCAAGTGAATACACAGCTGGACTCACCTGCTCCAGTTCTGCCGTTGTGCTGTTTACAAACAAACACCTGACTGTCTCAACTGTTCTGGGGAACTACGATAAGCCTCATCAGGTAAAACACCTGACTGTCTCAACTGTTCTGGGGAACTACGATAAGCCTCATCAGGTAAAACACCTGACTGTCTCAACTGTTCTGGGGAACTACGATAAGCCTCATCAGGTAAAACACCTGACTGTCTCAACTGTTCTGGGGAACTACGATAAGCCTCATCAGGTAAAACACCTGACTGTCTCAACTGTTCTGGGGAACTACGATAAGCCTCATCAGGTAAAACACCTGACTGTCGCAACTGTTCTGGGGAACTACGATAAGCCTCATCAGGTAAAACACCTGACTGTCTCAACTGTTCTGGAGAACTACGATAAGCTTCATCAGGTAAAACACCTGACTGTCTCAACTGTTCTGGGGAACTACGATACGCTTCATCAGGTAAAACACCTGACTGTCTCAACTGTTCTGGGGAACTACGATAAGCCTCATCAGGTAAAACACCTGACTGTCTCAACTGTTCTGGGGAACTACGATAAGCCTCATCAGGTAAAACACCTGGATGTCTCAACTGTTCTGGGGAACTACGATAAGCTTCATTAGGTAAAACACCTGACTGTCTTAACTGTTCTGGGGAACTACGATAAGCCTCATCAGGTAAAACACCTGACTGTCTCAACTGTTCTGGAGAACTACGATAAGCCTCATCAGGTAAAACACCTGACTGTCTCAACTGTTCTGGGGAACTACGATAAGCCTCATCAGGTAAAACCCCTGACTGTCTCAACTGTTCTGGGGAACTACGATAAGCCTCATCAGGTAAAACACCTGGATGTCTCAACTGTTCTGGGGAACTACGATAAGCCTCATCAGGTAAAACACCTGACTGTCTTAACTGTTCTGGGGAACTACGATAAGCCTCATCAGGTAAAACACCTGACTGTCTCAACTGTTCTGGAGAACTACGATAAGCCTCATCAGGTAAAACACCTGACTGTCTCAACTGTTCTGGGGAACTACGATAAGCCTCATCAGGTAAAACACCTGACTGTCGCAACTGTTCTGGGGAACTACGATAAGCCTCATCAGGTAAAACACCTGACTGTCTCAACTGTTCTGGAGAACTACGATAAGCCTCATCAGGTAAAACACCTGACTGTCTCAACTGTTCTGGAGAACTACG